>NW_028292812.1:0-55000 GCF_964252035.2 Podarcis erhardii | reverse complement strand
TTTTGACTGTTCAAGCTTGTTTGCCGCCTTCCAAGATCTCATATATTCCACTTGTCCTGACATCTCCTGTACATATATATATATATATATATATATATATATAATGGCTAACGTTCAAATATGCAGGTTTAACTCTGTCGAATGATACTGCTCTCCAAATTTTGGTAGCAGCTATTTAGACACCTACGCATGCGTAGCCTCATAAGCCACAATCAGCGCAGTGAATAGTCGACTGCTGTACACGTTTGAATGCACGAGCACCCCTTATTCTCTTTTTGCGAATATATTCTGCATACTTGTATGCATATATACAAGCGAACAATCAAATATTTTACCTCTATGTAAGACTTGACATATATATATATATATATATAATGTATAAGCTGCTCGTTTCCCTTGTCGCTTATACGGTTGCATTCAAGCGTTGAACTACAGGAATATGAAATAGCAGACAATTATATATATATATATATATACATTTATTTTTTTGTGTATCAAAAAATAGCCAGACGAGCGAACCATTTGTTTAGAGAAATATTTTGCAAGAAGCGTGTCTTAGACCTATGCGCCAATATACATGAAAGGTTTTTTCAATATACTTTTTGAGCTTCACTAAAATGCGTAGACATATACATGTAATGAAGTATACTGATTATCGCGGAGTGGCTTGTAGCTACCCGTAACACTAGAAAATCCCCTTTCACATATATATATATATAAGTACTGCTATGCAACAATCAATTCAATAAATTACCCCAAAAAATTGGGAAGGAACAGGCACTTCCTAGAGCGTGTGTCCACATCATTTGCGCCTGTAACAAAGGACGTTTACAGTGACGTCGATATACAAAAACTCCTCCCTTGCTATGTCTACGAAAATCAATAAAGTATTTCATCTTCTTCATTTGCAATTATCATATATATTCAAAGTAAATGATATATACCATATATATATACATGTATATATATATATATATATATATATATATATATATATATATATATATATATATATATATATATTCCCGATGCCAAGTAGCCAATTAGGATAATGGCTCCAGTCTTTTCTAAAAATTACTGATTAAACAAGAGAGTCTAAGGATAGCTGAATTCTAGGCTATATGCTAATATGTCTTCATCGTTACTTATGCAGGAGTAATCATATGTCGTAAGGTGGAAGCCCCTCGAAACTGCATTCGATTAAAGGCAACTTTTGCCAACTTAATAAAACCTACTCTATCTTATTTCTGCTTTAAGGGGAAATTCCAGAACGAGACAGACTTCACATCATTAATGCACAGACCATATCAACAGATGGTATTACTGTATATATATATATATATATATATATATGGATGATGATGATGATGATGATGTTGATGATGATGAGTATCAGTGAAAAGAAATCGTTGAGGCGAACGCGGCCACAGCAGGAGTGGCTTTAGTCGTAACAAAAGCAGAGGTCAGTGCAACAATATCTCCTCCACAAGCTATTATTATTGAGAGTAAAATAATGTTTAGCGTAAAAATGGAAAACAGCAGGATAGCAAATATTGCTTCTTCTGCCACTGATTCCAAAATCATTCATTTTCATAGAAAGTTGCGGTAAAGTAGTCTGCTGAGCAGACTATGTATAAAAATTATTCATATATATATATATATATGTATATTTGAATTCATATACTGTCTACTGCTGTTTTCATCTGCACAAGAAGCGTTACTATGTGCACAAGAAAGCAATTGATGAAGTATATAAATAAATGTATATAAATAGTGAATTGGTGCTTCTTGATTTTCATCATGCATACAAATGTGTGCCACAAGGCGTGCGCCTGCTTATGCGCCTCTCTCTCTCTCTTTTTTTCAATTATATATATATATATATATATATATACAAAAATCTGCTCCATTTTTCTATGTCGTGGACACTACAAATACTCGTTCTCATATGGAGATACCTGCCTTCACCCATTCGTGAAAAAACAATACATACATCAAAGTGCATACATCTTTGATGCATATGGGAAAATTGCCTGCTGCGTGCTGACTCACGAAAGACACTTCTCGCATATGTCAACTCGAATCGCGACTAATTAAATTCTTGCTATGTCAAGCCCCAAAAGGGAGCAGACTACAAGTTCAGTCCTTTGTACAATACAGACAGTAGGGTTGAATTCTGCATGCAAAGAGAGATATACATCTTGAACTATTACTGCTGTACAGAAGGGACAGTCGTTAAAGAAGCATCGGAAAATTGTAGACGCAGCTGAGAATACCAAAATAGCGGAGCGTCGCTTTCTACGCACACGAGCGTGCAGACGTCTGTAGGTCTGCTTTCCAGTCCAACTACCTAAATACAATCAGAAATACATAAGAGACACTTACATATATGTAAGTCTTCTTTTCAATAAATTAGACGTATATATAATTTTGAGTAACTAGATTTTATAAAAAGACGGAAAGTTCACTACCAGAGAATGGCTGCTTTCATTGAAAAGACCACAGAAATTGCAGAAGAACAATCCAGTCATAACGATTTGCTCAAAACTAGATCAACTTGAAAATCGATATAAATGTATATATGTATATGTTACAGGTAGACGAGATGTTCACATGCATATTTTACCTGATTACAAGAAGAGAAGGAGCCACCGCCGAACTGAAGAGGCGTCGTTGGGCTCAAATTCCAGCGCAGGCCAGTTGTTTTCACATGACATATACCCGATCCTGTACATCCATTTCCATAGAAATACATATATATATATATATATATATATATATGCTTTGTGTAAGTACGGATAAACTTTAAGATATATATATATATATATAAATGTGGGTCTTCATTGGTGGAAGCCCAAGGAACAAAGCAAGGAACAGCAGCAGCGAGAATAGCAGCAGCAGCAGGGGAGCAGCTGCACAGTTGGTGCAGCAAGAATGAAACCCTTTCTCTTTTTAGTGAAATGTAAAACAAGAGGCTTACCAAGAGGCATCAAGGCACACTGGGGCGTAGTCAATCGCGCAGGCACCCAAATGTCTGTTCGTCCGCGCGTGATCAGAAAGCACAGAGAATCTCCTCCCATCAAGTAAATCTGTATAGCCACATCACAGTAGAAAAAGAAGTGCCATTTTCTGTCCTAGGATTTCGTAGATCAGTTCGTTTGCAAGTCTGGTACAAACAAGGCACACAAAACTCGCTGTTCTGTGGCGGAAACGCACGCGTCTGAAAAAGCAGAAAAGAATACAAGTCAATCCAGAGACGGCTGGATGCAGCTACCTAAGAAACCTAAGATAAACAGATAACAACGGGACTGACTTTACCTCCCCTATTTAACCGAGCATCCGTAGCAGCCGCCCACCCACAGAAAAAGGACAATGTTGATCTGCTTGCTCTCCGGCTTCACACACACACACGTATCAGATAGTGATTGTTCTTCCGCTCAAATCCCACATCCACCCCTCCATGAAGAACATATGTATATACACGTGTGTACAGATAAGAAGAGGGTGCCCACATATATATATACCTCATACATATATAATGTGTAATGGATTTGTTTGAAAAGAACGGCGCGCAACACGTGGCACCTCATCTTTGAGCAGGACTACAAGATCCCACCGAGCTCTGATTATGCTGCTGCTGCTTCTTTTTCGAGTGTCTGTGAGTGAAACTTGTTGTGATTGTTGTCGATTGCGTAATAGTGCACAGAGTGAAGCTAATTGAGACAAGCTCACCTGCGGAAGAGTCTGCGCTTCCTTCACTGGCTGTTGCTCTGCTCGAAGCGTGCCCTGGACTACCTGAATTTCCTCCACAAAACGAACACCTTTTTCCTCTTGTGCCTCCTGTTGCTGTTGTGGCTGTTGTTGCAAAGACTGGTGCTCCGTTTGGCTTTGCAATTGCAGACTTTGTAGTTGCTGCAGCTGCTGCTGATCTCGCACACTGCTCTGTTCATGGTCGATACGCTGCCACTGTTTGTGATCAACTTGGGCATTCAACTGCGACACGAAGTGAAAGGTCGCCAACGAGTGATCTAGTCGCCCTCCCAGTGCTCCTATCAACACAAAACAGGCCATACATTCACTCCTATCCAACAACACCAGACCTACAAACATATACATATATATATATATATATATATATATATATAGTGCATTGAGATACGAGTAGCTCAGCGAAGCAACAGCGGGGGTATATACACATAGGTGTATTATGTGTTGTTTTGAAGGGTTGACAGCAGCGATTGTTTTACCCAAAAAAATGACGACGTCTTGGTGTGTGAGGTTTTGAGTTTGAAGCAAGTAAGTCCAAGTCTTCTCCAAGTCTCTGACGTTTTGATCAACTAGGTTCTCAATGTGAACTCCCTGTTTTTCGAAGAATCTGCGCGCCTGTAGAGACGACGAAAGCAACAAATGCCTCAAAAAAAAACTGAGCAAGTTTGAGAAAGCGCAGCAGAGAAAGCAGCGCACTAGCGACAGCATCCCAACTCAGAAACAGAAGCAAGTGTGGCGTTCGTTTAAATCGACCATTTTGCTAGGCGACCGTCACTTCGACAGAGAATGAAACTGCAGCAGCTGCTGCTGTTACAGGCGTCTCAAAACATAACAGCTGTAACAACAAAAGGCCAGAACTTGTCCACTTGTCACCGTGTGAGAGCTACATAGTGTATTGACAGCATTAAAACACAGCATTGACACTGAACACACAAAGATACTACCAAACCCAACCCAACAAGCGCAACAGAATCCAGAGGAAGACTTGGAAAAACTCGCAACAGTGAGTAAACAAAGACAGAGAGCAGCAGCGAGAAAATCAGTTTTTTCGTCGTCTCCTTGCCTCTAGAGTGAGCGAGTCCAGGTCTCCACATATGGCTGTCGGCATCTGCTTGAGTAGTAGTAGCGCCGATCCCTGTTGTGCTGGTTGTTGCTGCTGCAGAAAAAGCTGGTGAAGATAGTTGGCCCCACCGTCAGCAACTACGTAAGCTGTTGCTGCTTCCAACAACCTCGCAGCATAGCGCGGCAGAGGCCTATTCATGACGAGAACGTACAAACGAGCAGGTGGACTGCATTTGGCCTCAAAAAGAAGCGGCGAGTGGGAACATTGACTACTACTACTACTGCTGACGCTGCTTCTTTTTCTCGTCAAGTCTGCAGCAGCAGACGCCCGCAGTGTAGGGCTGTTCACTGGGAGAAGCAACAAGCAGTCTCTCTATCAACCGCAGATCTCGACTCGTTCTGTTGGAGACAAAAGAACCAGCTTCGTTGACGCTTCGATCAAGACATGTAGTGGTGCTGGTGGTGCTGGTGGTGGTGGTGGTGGTGGTGGTGGCTGCGCTGCTTTCAGCGGATTTGCCGCTGCAGTTGCTGCTGCTTCTTCTGCGGCTTGCGTCGCTGCTTCTGTGCATGCGCTCGAAAGTCGAGGTGTTGCTGTTGAGGGCTGAGTTTTTCACGGGCATTTTGTCAGTGCTGCTGGGGTTGCCAGCGCTGTTCACTGACAAGTCGCTGCATGCGCTCTTCTTGCTGCAAAAACACTGCTCGTTATTCTCGGAAACGCCACCAGTGACTCTCTCGAAAAGCATTGCAGACTTACTGGCTGAAAAACAGCGCGGTCTTCTTTCGCCTCGAAAAAAAGAACTTTCGTCTCTATTGCTTCTGTAAGTCGCTGTGTAGCCGTCATCCACACCAAGGCTGCTACTGATATCAATACTACCACTACTACTACTACTACTACTACTACTACTACTACTACTGCTGCTGCTGAAGTGCCTTGTCAGCCTCAACTGCCTGTGACTGGCGGTGTTGCTGTAGAGGTTCACACCAGTAGTAGTAGTAGGAGTAGGCGTAGCAGTAGTAGAACTAGTAGAACTACTAGGACTTATATTTTTTAGTTTATCGCAGTTGCAAATGTTGCTGGAGTGAAAACTGGAGCTGTTGCGCTCACTGTTGTGGCTGAGAAGTCTAGTCGTCATTGCCCAGTAGAAACTTGAACTTCCACCGTAAGCGGACGAAGAAAAGGCCCCGCAGTGGAGGAAGCAGCAGCTGCTGGTTAGGGGCTTGAATCGACTCGAAAGTTTGGAGGGTTTGCAGGTGCTGTTGCTGCTGCTGGTTTGAACCGAGTGAAAACGCGTAAAAAAAAGAGGGGTGAGAGAGAGAGTGCGAGCGCAGCGACTGCGGCATTTTTCGGTCGGAAGAAAAAGGCGTCTGCTGAAACTGCTGCTTTCACACGTTTCAGCGTGGAAACTGACGGCGCCTCTTTCTCTCTTCAAAAGGCACCAGCTGCTTGGTTTCAAAACACAGCAACTGCTGGTTGTTTGTTGTTGCAGCAGACTGCGACTGCTGCTCCACCTGTTGTCGAGTGAGTGGTGGCGGTGGCTGCGTGCAAATTCAGCGACAAGTCGAGCACCACAGGGCAGTCCAGAAAAACTCTTGTTGGAGAATTGACGAAGTTTCCTTGAAATTGTGGGACTCCTGTTGGTGCTGTTGGTGCTGCAGTTCCACCTAGTGGAGAGAAAACGAGCGCGAGTGTGGTGGCGCTGTGAAGACGACTGGTCGCGGATTTTGGCGCTGGTGTTGCAGCCTGACTTGCTCGAACAATTGCTCACACTGCCGGCGACGTTTCCTTCACTCAAAATTGCCCCTAATAAAGATCTGCGGTGCAAACAACGAAGGCGCTCTTCTGGTGGAGCGAAGCCAGCAAACTGCGAAGCGGAAACTTTGCGAGCAGTGGCGGCAGTTTGGTGAGCAGGGCCTGCTTTTTTGCTGCGGCAAAACTCACAGAACAACATGTGGGGCCGGCAGCAACAACCGCAGCTCCACCACTGAGAGCAGCAGCAGAAAAGTGTTCTTTGAAAAGGAGACAAAATGAGTGAGCAGTGTGCCTTTTTAGTGGGTGAATCGCGCGCCCACCACGCTTCTGGTGCAGTTGCTGCTTCAGAAATTTCCACCACAGTGGCAGTCGTGCAGCTGCGGCAGAAGACTGGAAAAGATGAGGGAAAAGCAGCAACAGCAGTAGTAGGAAGCGTGATAAAAGGCACCCGTGGAGAAGGCGTTGCACCCCTTTTCTGCAGTGGAGGGTGCGACGAAGACGGTGAGCGCTCAAACAGGACTATTGTCGGCTGCGGTTTTCGCACAGAAGCACTAGTGGTTGTTTTCGCAAAATCCCTGCTAATACTAGTAGTCGTTGAAGTTGCAGTTTCAGAAGGAGCGACAGCCTCCCCAGGAACAGGAGTTGTTATTCTCGCACTAGTACGAGTAGTAGTCGTCGTTTTACTAATAGTAGTAGCAGTAGTGGTAGGAGTAGAAGAAAGTACTGCAGCAGTGCTGCTCGCACCAGCTGGAGCAAGGGTTGCTGTGGCGACACTCGTTGTTGACGTGAGTGGTCGTTTTGTAGAGTGAGAAAAATTAGCATTTTCACTTTTTTTTTGAGCGAGTGAACGACTGGTTTGCACTCTTCGAGGTGCTGCAGCAGGAGTAGTAGTAGTGACTTGCTTCCAAGGCGCAACGCCAGTGCTGCTTTTCAGTGCTGCAGGAATCTCACAGGCACTAGTAGTAATAGGGCCACTCCACGACTGATGGGCTGCAAGTATTGGGGCAACTTTTGCAGGCGACGGACGCGTATTGCTCGGACAAGCAGTCACGCTATTGAAGCGCTGCTTTCGAAACGCGGGAATCGCGGCTGCAAGTGAGTTGCTGACTTTTTTGCTACGTTCAGTGCGCAGAAACGCGGAAGGCGTAGGAGGGATCACAGCAGCAGCAGTAGTAGTAGTTAGAGGAATCAGTCCTGCAACATCTACGGAGGATGTTGCAGTTGAAGGATCAGCACCAAAAGCCAAAGCCACAGCGCTGGAACTCGTTCTTGCAGCCTTGAGCGACGGTGTAGCCAAAGCCCCGAAAAAGGCAGCAGGAGCAGCAGCATACAAAGAGGTGGCAGTCGAAGGAGAAGCAGCGCGAGCGGACGCAGTGAAAGCAGCACTAGCAACGAGGTCGAGAAGAGGGAGCCAGTTTTTTTGGGGGTGAAACGAAGAAGCTCATGGGAGAAGAAAACCCCCCCAAAAAACCCATGGAACCGTCTTTTCTTGCAGTGCAAATTACGACTCCAACTGCCGCTGCTGCGATCGCCACTGCTGCGGTGATCGCCACTGCTGCGGTGATCGCCACTGCTCTTTTTCTTGTGTTCGATGTTTCTGAGCCGTAGAAGCGATTTTTCACCGGCTTTTTGTTGTTGTTGCCGCTGCATTCACATCTTCTGCTATTGCTGCAGCAACAGCAGCACTTGTGGGTGTTCGAGCTAGTGATGCTGCACTTGGGGCTGTCACTGCTGCTGTCGCTACTCCTGCAGTTGATAATTACGAGATCTGCAATGCTGAGTACCGAAAAAGTTCGGAAAGAGTACGAAACTAGACAGAGAAGCACACAGCAGAATACACAAGAAGCAAGAAGCGAAAACATTTGACAACGTCGTCCATGCTTTCATGTGGCAGTAGGCACGGCGCGCAGCAGATGTTCGTGTCTTTGTACTGCGCTTCACACCCTGGAGTTCCCTATCTTGTTAGCAAAACTTGAATGTTTATATATATGTATGTGAAAGGTAGATCATCCTCTTGTGGGTTCTCACAGCATCAGATCTTTATGTGAAAGTGTTGAAGAGCTGAAAAAAACTTACCTTTAGTCACACGCATGACAGCCGCGAGTCGCAAATAGAATAGTGTCCTTTTTCCTTATGGAAATCGTAATACCTGCATGTGGAGAATGGAGGAAGCAGATCTGGAAAGCAAAGTTTGCAGATTCATGCCGATTTGATTTTCAAAATTTTATCATCAGCTCCACCTTGTAAGGAATCTGTGTGCGAGTCTTCCTCGCAAGGGCAAACACACTGTGGCATTATCGAGCACGATTTGAATGTCTAATTCAAACATTTGCTCATCCTTAAAAAATGATGTGAAAGTTTACGACGACATTGCATGTAGATTTCCTTATATATCAATTATGTATACTTAGTTTGATTCAGAAAAAATTACTTACTCGCCTTCGTATCGCCAAACTGAGAGAAAAAGCAAGATGCTACACTGCCTTTCTATTCACTGAATGTCCCTGAAGAAGATAAAGAGGGGATGAAAAACTGTAAAAATTTTATGAGCGCAGTCGTTATTTGAGGGTTCTGTACTGCTAAAGGTAGCGCTACAGTAAGAATATCAAATTCAAAGGATCGAGACATTTTTAAATGCCCTTCTCAAAGAAGAAAAAGTGAGTGGTGCACCGTAAAAACGGTGGGAAAATGAGAGAGAAAAGGTAATCTGATCAACGTGGTAAAAGTAAGTAGGGTGTATAAAAACTGTAAAAGAAGAGTGGAACATGGAACACAGAGAAGTGACAAAGGAGAGAAAAGAAAGACATGGAATACGGACGAACGACTCGATTGACTAGCGAGCGACACACACAGCAGCTGCAAATGTAGTGTTGAACTAGCGAAACAATCTAAAGCTGCAGTTCTCCTTTCGTGCTTCATCGGGGTGTGTCGACGGTAACTTTTTAACTTCAAGGGAATTTGTCGCCCAACTATTGATTTCCAGTCTTCAGCGTAGTAAATGTGGGTGTGATTTTCCGATATTTTTTGTCATTTCTTGCGTAGTACAATTGCTTTCGTCGTTCTGCATGCGTGGTAAGTGAAAAAATTGATAGAGTGAAAACACACCACAAACGGGAAATTTACTTCGTTGCTGTACTGTATTGCCTCTCAGGCTTCTTGATCAACCTTCTTTTTCCTTGAAAAACCTGTGCGGTAGCCTCCATCGAAGCTTTCTCTGTACTCCGATTCACTCTTTTTTCTCTGTGATTTGCTTTTGGCTATTGTCTTCAGCTTTGTTACCCCTCAAATGTAACTTAATTAAGCTTTTTTCTTTTACTTTTGATAACTATTTCGATTTAGATGCTGTTTACATCAATTGCTTTTTTGCATCTTCTGTCGCTCAGCTCGCGTCCCCTTTTACATATGTGATATGCACTCCGTTGCCTATCTCTCTATTTGTGTTTTTAGTGCTCCCATGGGTATCTCGTAGCAACTGCAGGTAAAGAGTTTTATCTTTCTATTATTCTTTTCTTTTCTTTTTGCATGTTTGCGTATTGCGTACCAATATATATATATAGAGAGAGAGAGTCAGGGAGAGAGGGAACGAGAAGCAGTTTTTCCTGTCGCCGGATTTGAACGTATATATGTAAACGTGCGTGCTACTTTTCTTTTTGAATTGGCTTCACAGATCCATATAGATATGTAGTAATCGTTTTGAGCATCTGCGTAAACACGAAAGCGTAGAGTTTTCGAAAGATCATCAATGCTTCCCTACTCGCGAGTGTGGCGGTTTTTTAGAGATCAACGTCTGTGTACCGAAGATCACGTATAAAAGTTGACAAAGAGTGGCATTTCAGCGTGGCCAATTCGACTCCTCTCGTGAAGTTTTCACGGAAACGCTTCCTTACACATGTCTACGTGTGTTGTTGTGTGAAGGCCACTTTGGAAGTGTCGCCTCTCAATCTTTCCACATAGTAGACGTAAATGAGCACCGACGAACGCTGATGTTTTCGTTGAATTTTGAGTGTGAAGGATCCGAACGTTAGTGTGAACTGGAGTTGAGCGTGAAAGTGCTTTGTCTGAAAAAGGAGCGCAGACTGCAGCTGAGCTGCTTCACTGGTAGGAGAAAGACACACACAGTCAGAGCAGTAGCGACGCCCAGAGAGAGCAGAGCAGCAAGAAGACGGCACTTGTTGCGTGTGCGACTAAATAATGATAGCAGTGGCGACAGTCACCCCCTGATGTGAGAAACTCTTTTTTTCCCTTTTTCTTTTGCCTTGACAAACGATGAGCTTAGTGCAGCAGCAACAGCAACCAGAGCAACCACCGCAGCGAGAACCAGATGGCTCGACTTTCACTGATTCGCCGCAAGCACAGCAGCAAAAGCAACAACCGCAAAAAGTTGGGGAGAAACAGCAAGGCCCCGCTCTTCAGCATGGAGCGTCGATCGCAGAGCGCCAACCACCACCACAACAGCAGCAGCAGAAGCAGCTTTCGCCTTGCGCAGACCAAACTGCTGAGTTTTCTTCTTCTTCTTCCAATGACGACGCACGATCAACCAGTGCCTGTCTCTCAGCCAGTGCTGGCACTGCCTCCTCCTCTTCCTGCTCCTCCTCTTCCTCCTCCTCCATTTCTTCACCACCGCAGACGCGCTGTCTAGACACTGGTTCAGAACCAGCAGCGCCAGCTGTCGAGACGGCTTTCGCAGGTGTTATAGCCAAAGCTCTGGTGGAAGCGACTCCGTCTGCAGCAGCAGAAGAGACAGTGGCCCAAAAAGAACAGACCACCACTTGTGGAGTTTCAAATGGAGCAGCGAGTGCCACTCGTAACAACAAAGCAGGCACCAACTCCCCCCCCAAATCAGCTGCGAAAAATAACCAGGAAGAGTGGTACGTGGTGCTCACAGCAGACGCCCTGTCAGTGCTTCTCCAAGCCACCACCACGCAGGCGGCGCTCCAGAGGCAACAGCACGAAAGCGGTAGCAGCAGCAGCAGTAAAATTGATAATAATACAAGTAGTAGTAGTGATATTCGCACTAGTAGAAGTGGTAGTCAGCAGCCTTTTTTGACGGGAGGAGAAGCGGCGACTAGGCAGTGTCAGTCGGAAGAAAAACCGAAAAAAAAGGACGGTGTGGCCACGCAGCAGGCAGAGGAGAAGGCGAGAGACGCTGCAGCAGAGTCCAAAGCAGAAGAAACAAAAAAGACAGCACCACTATCGTTATCTTTAGCAGCAGCCACAGCCGGAGACGAGCAGATCGCAGTCGCCAGTGGGCTGTCTCGCTTTTCAGACGCAGAAACAGCGTTGGAGACTGAGTGGGCAACGCCGACGCAAGAGCAGCAGCAAAGAAAGTCGCCGCAGCTGTTCGAAACTGAAGCGAAAACTTCGTCTGAGACTGCAGCCGTCGACTGGACTGCAAAAACTGAAGGAGGCTGCCCAGTGGGGCCCCTCTCAGTAGAGGTGTTGCGTGTGTACTTGGAGCGCTGCCTGATAGACGGCTACTCGTTGTGTTGGAGGAACAGCATGCCCACTTGGAAGCCTCTAGGCGAAATCGAGGAACTGAAGACGATGCTCGCTGCTGCTGAGGAAATCGAAGAAGAAGAAGAAGGCTCCACCGACGCCTTCTTCGTGCAGCAACTGCAGCAGAGGCGCGAACTGGAGCGACGAAGGCCGCGTGGAGTGGTGGGCGAAAGAAAGGCTCTGACAGCCGTTGCTGCGGAACTGAAGTACACCACTCCTGAAGGCGACTCGATGGTTTTCGACGAAACAGACAGGCAGTGGCGCACGACTCAGGTGGGGCCAGTGGCTGTGTTTTGCACTGTTCCAGTGTGTGTGTGACTGCTCTTTCACAAAAATAGCGGAGCTGCTGCTCTCACGAGTGCTGGTCGATCTGCTGCCGTCAACTATCGAGGACGACTCTTCCAATTATTCAAGCGTAATGAATCACCGTACACACCACTATATATACACTTGTACATATAATAATATATATATGTGTGTGTGTGCTCCACATATATACATATGTATGTATACGAGTATGTGTAGGTGATGTTGCTGAGTCAGCAAAAACAGTGAAGAGTCCTTTTGTTGGGATTTGAAAAAGTCCCAAAAAGTGAGGATTCCAGTCTGTGGTCTTAACGCAGGAATACGAGTTGCTGCTGCTGCTTGCGGAGGCTGGCGGCGGCGAAGAAGCGCAGCAACAAACGCAGCAGCGACGCGCCACTGTTGCAGCAGCAGCAGCGACTGCAGCAGAAAACGCAGCTCGAATAGAAGTAGCAAAAACGGAAACTTTGCCTGCTAGTAGTAGTGCAGCACAGGGCGGCGTTGTTGTGGAAGAAGGGGGTGGGGACGAAGAGTCTGCGAAGAAGACAGAAAAACCCAGTTCCGACGACATCTCTGCTGAGCAGTTGAAGAAGCAACTCAATGCTGAGAAACGTCGACTGTACAGACAGCGGCAGAAGCGCAAGCGAGAACAGGGCGAGTGGGTCTCTAGCAAAAAGAACCCCAATGTGTACGTCACCGGCTTGCCGCCTGACTGCACTGTGGAAGAGCTTGCGGAGCTCTTCAGAAAAGCTGGAGTTTTCAAAATCGAGCCAGAGACACGTATGCACATCACTCACTCGCATCTTTCAGAGTGTGCAGGTCTTCCGTGCTTTGATGCCTGTATATTTCTCTACGTCTGTGTGAGTCTGTGTATACGAAAAAGCAGCAGTAGTAGTGGTAGTGGTGGTAGTAGTAGTAGCGACGAGTTGCTGGATCAGCTCTGTTTATGCGTTTTCTGCGGCTGTGCGAGGGGTCGTCTTGCTGCGTTTTCTTCGGTCAGCACCGATATTGCTGTAGTTGCTTCGCATACTGCCCAGTTATTTAAATCAGCTGCCACTGCGGTTTCAGCTCAGCAGTGCTGCTGCTCGACTGCTGCTGCAATTCACGACCGTCAACTCAGCTGCTGCTCGTCTGGAGCTGCAGATATACTGACGACGCACGTCTGCTTCATTCTCTGCTTCTCCTTCTCGTGAAACTACTACTACTACAACTACTATCATTAGTACTGTTTTGCTAGGGCTTTTGTAGATTCCACTTCATCAGTGGAGTGTTGCAAGGTTCTTCGGTTGCTGGTGCTGCTGCAACAGCTTTCTGCGGGCTGCGGCTGCTGCTTGTGGTTCAACTCGCTAATGCGGACTTTGCCGATCCTATAAAAGAAACTCTTTCAACTGCTGACTCTTCTGCTTTTTCATCTCGCTTTTCTTTTCTTTTCTGCGAAGCTTTACGGCTGCTTTGCGCTGTTGCTCTTGAAGGGGCTGTTGCTGCAGCAGACGTCACGCGCCCGCTTTGCTGGGACTGGCTCGATTTCACTGCTGCTTTCACCTCGCTGCTTTTGCCGCTTGTTTTGCACAGTTATGTTGCATTTTGCAGCTGCTGTAAACTCCACTGCTTCATTTGGTTTTGTTTCCGCTCTGACTTTGAGCAGTGAAGCCAAAGATCCGCATTTACTGCGACCCAAACACTGGCCTTTGCAAAGGCGACGCTTTGCTTTCCTTTGTTCACGAAGACTCTGTAGCCATTGCAATCAAGTACTTCGACAACACTGCTCTTCGCAGTGCTGGAGATCGGCACATTCTGAAGGTACACACTGCTGCATCTTCTACTTCGCTTTTCCTCTTCATACTCAAAAAACCAGAATTTTCAATTCTTCACATACACATGGGTACAAACATTCTCTTCGCATATACATATTCATACATATATACATAAATGTATATATATACGTGCATGTACGCGAGAATTGTAAGCGCTGGTTTAGTTGGTAGCTTCTTCTATTATGGTGCTGTGTGATAAGTTTTTCTTTCTAGTGTCGTTGTTGTTGTTGTCGCACCCAGTACTGCTACATACAAGATATATATATTATTTTTTTTTCGTGGTGCTGACAATATAAAATTCGTGTCACTGGTGGCAGTAATAGTGCGCAGCGCTGGTGACACCTCAGTACAGGCGAGCACCTATATCTTACATTTCAGTATTGTGATTATTGAGCTCATTGCTGCGACAGCTTAGCCTTGCCACGCTGCTCGAGGCGCTGATCAGCTTCCACTCTTACATATATACACATATATATATATATATATATGTGTATATTTGAGGGTGACTGGGAGATTGAGAGGTAGATTGATTAGTAGATAGGGTGGTAGATAGGTTATAGATAAAAAAGGCTTCCTTTGGGCATGTCTATGCGTTGATTCTTCCTGTGCAGGTGCAGAGGGCTGAGTTTCAGGGGGTGCGCGGGGAGAGAAGGAGCAGCAGGAAGGGAATCTCAAAGAGAGCAGCAATAATAAGGCAGTATTGCCAGCAGCATCTGGTCATTCGAAAACTCGATTCCACCGGCTACTCGACAAGAAGAAGTATCTCGCAGCAAAGTATGAACAAGAACGGTAAGGGGCGTCCTTTCTACACTTTTGCACTACGCAGATTCGTACACTGAGCGCGTCCGTCTCTTCTTTGAGTATCCATTTGTAGACACACATTTCTACACGCCATTTAGAGTCGAAGCGAGAGAGAGAGTGCGTGTATGTGTGTGAGTGTGTGAGAGAGATTGAGCGAGAGCGAGAACAGAAATGGTGACTTGATCGATTGGTGCTGCCCGAGCAGTGGCGTGTGCGTAAGCAGCAGCAATGCATCAGTGGAAGCACTGCGGCTGCAGCTGCCAGCAAGCTAAACTCTCCTTTTTGTTCGACACTAAAAACGTGTTTCGTAGAGCCGCGTCGAAAAACCGTGCACGAACGAGACAGCAGTGACGACTTTAGATTTTCTGCACTAGAAGCAGCAGCAGCAGCAGCACGGTAGTTCAAATTCGCAAATTACGCCTTGAAGCTGTGTGTGTGCTCTTCATCAAATCTTCCTTGAAAAGAAGAGGCTAGAACGACCCCCGCCCGACTGTCTGCTCTCCTTTCCTCGCGCGCATGCACGCCGTCTCAGTTTTGTGTTGACATTTGCTGTCAATAAGTGAACGACTCTGCTCAAAATTGTACACGCGTGGAGGCGGCGGCGTGACGGTTCAAGTATTCATCTTTTACTGAGTTTCATTGTCTCTTTTTGTTGCGCCTGTGATGAACTGCATGCCGACGCTGCTAGTGTACACACGTTGAGAGCACATTCAGCGCAGTCTGTGCAATAAATTTACTGCTGCACAGGTTGTTGAGTTGGGGCGACGCTGTGGACGACGGCACTGGTCGCCGCATTGTGGTTATGAAGCCTGTGTACTCCACTGAAGAAGCCACAGTGAGTTTTGTACGCTTGAATTGTGCTGCCTTTCTCTGCTGCTCCTCGCTTGAGAGAAGCCACAGCTGCTTCGCTCTTCTTGCAGCTGCGTTTGCTGGTTTTTTCGCAGTAATGGTGTTGGCGGAGTTGTTTCGAGGACCAATCCTGCTGTTTTTTTCGTGCTGCCGATGCAGAAATTCGTCTTTTCTTCGGGCGCCACTGTTCACACACTCCTGTTGCTGCTGCTCTTTTTCTTGTTGTTGTTGTTCTGCTAGTCTCGCTGTTTCTCCGTGAGTTCGCTGCTCTAGTCTCTAAATGTGCTGCTCTACTGCTGCTGGTTTCCATTGATCCTTCGCTGGCCTCTCAAAAAACTCTTGCGTTCGCTGTTCTCGATTGTAGGGCTCTTGCTTTTTCTTTTTGACGCTTGTTTTCCTGCATGCAGCGCTTCGAAGAGGGCGATGAGTTCTACGAAGAATTGCGCAGAGAACTGCACGACGAAATCGCTCACTACGCCACCCCCGAAAAAGTCACTGTTATCCCCGTAAAGCCACACAAAAAACAAACGAAGAAATCACTTTTCCTCCTCTACTGCAAAGACGGACACTGCTCATGTATACGCGGGGCATATGTAGAGAAAGCCTGTTTAGCGAGAAACAGCCTCAGAAAATATGTGTGCAAGCCTCCTGCAGCACAATATATACATTGTATATGTGGAGGAAGTGACCTGTGCTTGATCCGAATAGCTGTATACTGGAGGTTCAAGAGAAAGGCAGTGAATCTCGTATCAAATGTAGCTGAACAGCCTCTTTTGGGTACTGCTGAAATTTTTGCTGAGAGCGATGCAGTGTTACCAGCTCCAGTCGGTGTACTTGCCGTGGCTCTCTATCAGCATTTGCAGCAACAACTAGAGTTGTATTGAAGACCACAAGTCATAACTACAACACTAAACCCACTACGTCGGCTGCATAAACATATACACCAACATATATATATATATATATATATATATTACACATGCATAGTAACCGCGCTAAGAACTCGTGTTCATAATCGTGCAAGTCTCTATGAATTTTCCTGTTTGGGACGTCCGCACTTGCACTCTAAAATAAACTGCTTTTAGTTCACACACCAGCCGAAATCTTTATATATATATATATATATATACTTCAATTTATAGCGTTGACAGACGCTACGTAGGATTTTCTTTTGGTTTTTTCTTGCAGCGACACGTGCAGGGCCTGGCGTGCGTGAAACTCAAAACTTTCGAAGACGCAGAAAGGATTATTGAGGTGGGCTTCGAAACCCTCCCATCGAATCAATGCGTAGTCGTGTCTTCTTACCGGAACACATGCAGTCCTTTCCCTCTGCAAGCTCTCTCTCTCCGTCTATACATATACATATATATATATATATATAGCTGTGTATGTGTTTGTTTGTTTGGAAACTTTTTTCGGATCCCACACACGCTCCTGATCGGATTCTTAAAGCGGACCTTTTTGCAACTTGAAGCTCCAGTGTTTCTTCCCCAGAAGTTTCGACGCTTTCTGCACTGCCGCTGTGCGCCCATATTCTCCCGTGTCTGAACTCCAGGCTTCCTGTAAAAGTTTCGAGTCGATTTGTGTCAACTTCGGCGCTGAACGTGCAGACTCACTTAACCCAGTATATATATATATATATATATATATATATATATATATATATGAGTATTTTCAGTGTGTATATGCATGTTAAAAGTAGCTTTCGACATATTTCCTATATGTGCTATATATATATGTGTAAATGTTCATAAATATGTGTGCATTTCGATCGTATCGGCACTTGCGTGACAGCAATTTCGCGGTCGGTACTTCGATGGGCGACAACTGGATGTTTTTTTTTACGATGGAAAAACCGACTTGAAAGCGAACTGCTTGCCGTCCAGACGGGCAGCAGAAAAAGGCACAGGAAACAGCGCTTATCTACTGAAGTTCACGGCGCTGTTGGTGTGACTAGAATTGGAGCTGAATGTGCAGGGGGTTTGGTGGCAAAACGAGCAGCCACAACATCGAAAGAGCAGCAAGTGGAAAGCGTCAGTGAGTCTAAGAGAACAAAGCCAGAGACTTTCAGTCTGCAAGAGAAACCCTTGGAGGAAGAAGCGTCATCATCATCACGCGGAAGAGAGAGTGAAGAAGACGCGGAAGATGAAGCGGAACAAAGGCTGCAGCAGTTCGGCGTAAGTGCTTTGCAAATGCTCTTGTGGAAGAGGAGGCGTCTAGTGGGAACCTTGGACTTGTTTCGTCTGGATTCGTCTGTGTGTGAAAAACCTTCTCGTCGTTCCCTTATTACCTGACGCGTCTTGCGGGCGTCTACTTGTTTGGATCTCTCGCTATGCAGAAACACCAGTGTACTGGAGCGTTTTTAGCTAGCATATACGGAGAAGAGATGTGAATTTTGTATAAAAGGTTCTCTTCCTGTTTCCGCAGACTGGGAGGGTGAGGTTTCGTGATCAGAAGTTTCGTCTTTCATCAGCATGCGCTCAATGTTTCACTCGATTTCACGTTTATCTCTTTTCGAACCGGATGACTCCTTTCTATGCTTGTTTGCTTTCCTCCCTGTGTATTCATTGCCTTTCTTCACCTTCATTTACACATATCCTATATGCATGCAGTGCGGCCTGTTGTTGTTTAGTTCTGAAGTTCATATTTGCTAAAGTAGAGGTTTCTAGCTGGCTTTTTCCGCCATGGGTTGCAGGGTATATGAGCGCAACCGCAACGCAGCAGCCAGGAGCAGTACATGCTGCAGAATTGCAGAAGAAATGCTGCAGCAACTGGTGAAACTGCAGGTCCACCAGCACATTAAAAATCCCTTATGTAGGACGCAAGGAAGTTTGCAAACGCACGTGACTCTTGAAACACATCCTGACAACAAAAACCCTCTCAAAAACATATGAAAAATTTAAATATGTATTATCAACAGGAGAGATGCATACACTGCACCAGAGAAAATATTCATATACATATACACATATGTATATGTGATTATTCAGGCGCGAGATAGACACATTCTACATAGCTGTATCAAATAATATATTCAATCTTGGAGAGAGAAAAACAGAGAGAGCGACGCATGTATACTTGTATATACGCTTGCAACACTCGTCCACTGGGGCATGCGTAGGTTTGTATATATATATATATATATATATATATATATATACTCACAGATAACTACTACAAGAAAGCAGTAATGCCTTAGAAACGAAGGAGGAGTTTATAGAGATGCGCAGGTTGCCAAAGCAATCCATATGTGAAATTAGTGAGGGAGAAAATAAAATTGGTCTTTGAAAGCCAGATAACTGACGAATATTACATATATATATATATATATATATATATATATATATATATGTTTGAAAGTAGATTTTGGCATCAGTAACTGTAAAGAAAGTTGAAATAATGATTTCAATGCTATACAATGAGAAGATAGTAAGAAGTTGTGTGATTGAGGCGGTATTCAAAAGCCTACTTGCAGCAGGCGGGACTGAGAGGAAGTTAGGTACAGCGCTACAGAAGATGTGTGTTTGGATGCGTTTAAATGCATGTTAAGTTACATGAATACAGCTTCGTGTTTGGAAAGGTTTTCTGGATTCACAGGCACTCTTCGGCATTGAGTTATTGAATTGTGTACGTTGCTGTGGTTTGTGCAGGATTGGGTTGAAGAACAAAGTAGTGAGGAGGAATTCGAGGTACAGACAGAGGAAAGTGGAGAGATTCAGTAAATAGTGCAAGAGCCTCATTGCTGCTAGGTGTATGCGTTGGGAGAGGCGCAGCTGCGGCAGCAGGAGCAGGAACAAAAGAGTTTTTTTCTAAAACCTTCGCCATTCAGATTTTGCCTGCAAACTATTGTACTCGCAATGAGAGGAGGCATTCATTGAGATTTGGTCAGCTAGGTCCAAATGTTTAGGTAGAAGTTTGCTTAGGAGTTTTCAAAAATGTGCTTATGCAAGAACAACATCCACATAAATAAATAAATAAATAATATATATATATATATATATATATATATATATATATATATATATATATATATATATGTTCGTGTCATTGTGCATTTCACTAAGCACAAGTCGTTGTGTGTGCTTGTACGGGCGTTCAATTGCTCAAATACACGAACAACATTAATGGGCGCAAGCGCGTCAGAATTTGCTTTAGTCGTAACATGTATCATATATATATATATATATATATATATATATATATATTCTTAACTTGCCCTTCTATGAATAAAATGATTAGACAGTGCTGTGGACTACCGGACCACGTAATGGCAAAGGTCAACGACCTAATATTGCTGAACAGACAGAGGCTGAAGTACTAAGGCATCATCGATAATGGAATATAGAAGGGGTTTTGATTATGAGTAACGCCACCCTCATATATACGTATATATATATATATATATATGTACTTCGAGATGGTCCGCACGTGTATATCTAGCTAGTGACACTGTTTTAGCAGAGGTCGCATGTTCCAAGAACTCGCGTAAAAATTCAGCGTAGTTTCGACGTATTAGAGTTACGATAGCGGCTCCGTTCGGGAAGTACATTCAACTTCAGGTGCAGATGTCAAAGTAATACATCTAGTGAATGTAGGACTACGATATGCAGAAAACGGCAAAGTACGCATATATATATATATATATATATATATATATATATATATATATATATATCTAAGAGATATACATATATATAATCTACCGTAGTCATTCAAAGCTGTTGCCAACAATAACGTTACATGTCGATACAATTCTGTATAAAATTGAGCGAATTTTTGAATGGCAATTCTTGAGGTCACTCAACACCCGTAAAAGCAAATGCTGTAACATATATATATATATATGCAATTTAACATATATATATATATATATATGTATATATATATATATATATACAATGTATATATAGCTTTGGTTTGTCTTTTTTGAGAAAATGTTTGACCAAAAGCTGGCATAGTATTTTGTTAATCTAAGTAATTTATCAGATATCAACGGATTCAACTGGAATAATATTGCGGATATTATCGTTATTTTTAGCGTTCTGTTGATCGTGAAAAGCTCATACCTAGAATCAACATAGTTCCTAATATTATGTGGGAAAATAGGTTAGGAATCGCATCAATCGCGATCGTGTACAACGTAGTTTTCCAACACGATCCTCTAGAAATAATGAATTTGCCAAGTGAACAGCAGCTGAACGGGCTTCTGCCGCCTACTATGTTGCTTGCATACATGTCACTACAAAGTCACCGTTTCCAATAATTGCTTCCAGCACAGATTGCCAGAAAACTGTTGAGATAACATGCAGGTAAACCAGTACATATATATGTATATATATATATATATATATATACATATATATATATATATATATTAAATATAGCTTTAGCGCCACTTAGTGTAATGCAAAACGAGGAAAGCACGGAAAGCCAGCTCATTGAACATATACCAAATTTTAAACTCCACAACTTATTCACACCCTTGTACCAAAGCTTCCGCCTAACCGTACAGGACTGGCCATCAAAAAATCCCAAATCAAGATGCAGCACCTATGGAAACTTTATATTCCGTTTTGAGGCAAATATACATCGGAAAATCAGCCTCCTAGTTTTTTTCGAAAAATCAGTGCGCCACCAGAATAATAAAATGTACCTACATGTATGCGTCTGTATATATTGAGGATATAGTATAACGTAGTCTCTTGTATACACATGTAATGAATGAACACGTGTAGACAGCGCAAGAGCTGTTTGCATAGAGGAATCCACAAAAAATACTAACACAGTCGATGCGCTGAAGAAAATGAGTAAAAGAAGTTGCTCGCTGCGAGCGCGAATTTTTGGACATATGCACAAGGCGAAAGAGCTGCTCCGCGAACGTGCACAGTGAGGCATGACGACATCAAAATCGGATTCCCTAGATCGGCTGCTTAAACATCAGGGATTTGCATTCATGGATAAAAAGTACTTCTCAATTTGGATTTTATTATATATATATATATTTATATATATACAGGAGATGAATGTGCCTTTTTATGAATTTAACCACATCAACGTTACTACCATTGTGAATTACATAATCCTTAAGCCGTGCCTGGCTAATACCCAAACTTTATTTTTCGATCCGTACAGTCTCCACCTACCGAAAATGACTTCGCAGTATCACATGACTGTCCAAGTTCCTATCAAATAAGAATTTTTGATGAGGTAAGTAAAGAAATGACTTGGCGATTTCTCCTAATAAACTACTTCTTCCAGCATAGAATGCGCTTCAGTTTAGCATACGAACTCACATAGAAATCACCGCAACTGAGATTCTCAGCTCAACATTTCATCCAGCTTTTTGCAGCAGTGATCAAAGATTATCATCAGCCATCCATGCGCAGCATCCTTCTGGGTACCTTCATTCAAAAAAATCCATCCGAGGTACAAGTCAACTTTATTCAGAGATGAAAACGCGAGCGGCACACAAGTATTCGACCACGTTCACATGCTCCGCTTGTCGAACACTTTCTGTTTACCTGTCTACCTGATACTACGAACTCAGCCAAATGAACTGAGCAGAAAAAATTGCATCCGCCTGTTCAACACGAGACTTTTACTTACAAAAAAGTCACACATTCCTGCGTGGAACATACTCTCGAGTAAATCAAGCTTTGAATTCTTACAATCAATGCAGAAGCAGAAAAAGTCACTAAGAGAAAGAAGCATCAGCTGATGCTGAACTACTGCTGGAATCAACAACAATAGCGTCGTACATTTCGATGGCTTTCTCAGCAAGCTGTTTGAGTGTCTTCTGCACCTGCTCCAGACCCTTCGCAAACCTGAATGTTTCTCGTTTCACAAATTCGACATTTTCAGTGCTAAAAGCATCCTGAATACCGGCATTGGCGGGATCGCACACAGATGCCTGTGCCTCAGGATCCAGCATTTCAAAGGCACTTCTGCACACTTCTCCCATCTGCAAAACAGCCTGAGCGGCAATTAGCGCAGAAGATGATGTACGATCTGCCACGTCAGCCACGTCGTCTAGAAATTCATCAGAACCATTACGTTGATGAAACTCAAGCACCATATGCCCATGCAATATGAGGAGTACAGCATTCATCATCCACGAAACGCTCTGCAGCGTGTGAACGGCATTCTTCTGCACTGCTCTAGCTGCGACGCTTTCTCCTGCTGGGGGAGATGGCCAAGTGGGAGCTGTCAGATTCACAACGTCTTCAAAAATAGACGCCATATTGCCGAGTTTCGACAGAAGGTCTTCAATTGATTTCAGTCCTGATTTGGGGACTACCAGAGTTACAACTAGCTGCGCGCTTTGCCATAACATTCCTTTACAAAATTCAAGTAACACCTTGATCGCAGGCGGATGCAGCAGCGATGTCTTCGAGGCGACCAGCGCTTTCAATTCCTTTATGTGTTGTGCTGCGTTTCAACCACACAGCAAATTATATATAATAGACAAGCTCCGTGTACACAATACTACGTCTACTAGAATGTGGAGTCTGCCTGTGTGCTAAATCTGCACATGTAGAATCAAATTCCTTATTTATACTATGTATTATGCCACTTTTCGCGTAGGCTAAATTTGCTGATGTGCATTTTCTTGGTTCAGTAGGTTACTACTATACAGTCACTTTTATTACCGACCTACTCCCATGGAGTTTAATGTGAACGTGAACGAGTCAATTGCGACGATCGTTGGACGATGAAAAAGGAAATAGGAAGTCGAACTCTCTGTAGCGTAACTTTAAAAGTAATAATATGTGTACTATAAGGGACACGCCGTACGCAGCACAAAAACAAGTAATTTAAAATTACATAACAATCCTATTCCCTTTTGACCTATTCAATATCCTATAGAAACCCAAGTCAGACATTTCTCACACAGAAGCTCGAAAGAAGCACCGACGAAGCAAACGAGCAACCTGCTTCCAACCACCCGCGATACAAGAACCAGCCCACATCCCAATTCCTATCTCTACAAGTTTGCGTTGAATAGCTATATGGATATACAGTATCCAAATGTTCGTCGGCAGACGCAACGACATTGAAAACAACGCGCCTCTTGCTACATTGGAACTTTATGCAGAAAATGGCCTCTACCTGAGCACTGGGAAGTGTCCAGTTTTAAAGGAGTCTGGACGTTTCTGGTGCTGTATTCTCTGACTTCAGGAGCGTTTTCATGTAGAAGGTTTCGAAGCTTTTCACTAAACTTATGTATAATAGTTTCAGGAGGGTCCCTAAAACTTCCGCTTGGCGGTCCTGTTCGATGAATTCCAACACGCCCAGTTACAGAGTCGTCGCGTGGAGTAGTACGCATATTGAATAATGGTGCACCATCCACTTCATCATGTTTTTCCACTCCTGAAGTCTCCCCCACTTCATGAATTTGCGGCGGTGCACTGCCTGGAAGAACGGGGCTTGGGGGGGAGGGCAGAGGCAAAATATTAGGATGGTCTACTTCATCAAAGACAGAAACACCCTCCTCGGTAGAACTGCTGCTTGAGTCACTATCTTCCTCCTTTGCTCCTTTTGAGTTAACAAGTCGATTCCGTACTTCGAATCCATTCAAATCGCGCAGCACGCTGGGAGATAAAGTCAAGCTACTGCGAGATCTGCGCGGTAGGTTCCAAGAGCTCCTTGATCGAATTAAAGACGTACTGCTTGGCATGTCGTGGTGACGATTTGTAGAGTCACGATGTGTCTTTCGAAGACCCAGCACATCTTCTAAACTGGCTGATAATTTTTGTTCCTCTTCGACGGCAGAATTGGTAGTATCAGCGCCTGAAGCCGCAGACTGGGGAGTGAAAATCCGTGAGTAAACTTTGTTAGACCCGAATAGGTGAAAGAAGTGATGAGTGTCGAAGCTTTCAGAGGTGTCGCGAGCTAAGTTCACCAACGGTTCCTTTGGGCAATAGTTACTCTTTGTCCGAGAATCGGACCTTCTATAAGCAGGGTTCCCGACGTTGCCTTCGATGCTCGACCATCGCTGGATTGCACGACATGACTCTTTGATAGGATGCCGCCCCATGCGGCTTGTACTTCGAACCAATCCAAAATTCTTGAACTTTTCCGTCAAGCCATAATCAGGTTTTTGAGTACGCCCTCCTGCAGCGCGGCTTACATGTCGCCCTACTGGAGCTTTCTGTTTGTCTGTCGAGCCAACTCTGTCTTTATCGGCAATAACCGCTGGAGCTTCACCGTTGGGCTGAGCCCCTGCCTCAGGAGAAGGGGCGAAACCTGTAATAGATGCCTGCTCCTTGTCGGAATGGGCTCCAAGAGCCGCTGCGCCTGCAGCAGCTTCGTCATTTTTTGAAGTGTCGACTGCGTGCGCGACAAAGAAAAAGCCGTGTAAAAGGACATTGTCGTGTAAAGGCAAAGTGCATATGGCACAATGTAAGAGAGGCCATCTGCTGAACGCAGCAGTAAGAGCGTCTACGGCTGACAGCAACACGAATACGTTGAAGCCCACCCGAAGGAAATGCCTCTTCTTCCGTCTTTGCACCGTTTTAAAAAGGGCTCTCCCATAACGACGCGAAACTGAAGTAACATCATCAAGAAAGGATAACACCATTGCAATGATGAAGGATAAATTGATCGAGAGAGCGGCTGCAGTAGAGTGTGAGCCGCTATGCGCCGGGGCCGCCATCTAGGCAAGAGTACCCAGCAAAATATTTGAATGAGAGACTGACGTTTGTGAGGTGCGCGGCAACTATATGAAAGTCTGCATCCTTTAGAAGAACAAGTTGTATTTACATTCAGCGACGCCTTTACACAGCATGCAGAGGAAAATGAGGCAGCTCACATTAATTTTATATGGGCAAGCGCAAAAATTTCTTGATACGCAAGTCCTTACACGTAAAGCCATTCTCATAACTGGCCGTAAAAGAGCTTGAAAGAGCTGCAAACTCGTAAGTATGCGCAATGAAGACTGGACCGCCGCGGAGAATTTTAATGTGCCTCTCAGCCTCGGATTTATACGTCACGTCTCTAATAATGACCAGCCTTACAGGGCGTTGCTTCTTCTTGCTAGCAAGCAAAGCTTCTATACCTGACCGTAGTTAAAATTAGTTTATTGACCACAGTTGCATCATCACCTGTTTTCGTTTTCCGATAAGAAAGGTTCCATATGGTCAGAAGGCAGTAGTTGATTTCCGTAATTTGATTATTTGTGTGAAATTTTTTTTTGTGATGGGCAGATATAGGTAATCTACTTATTCTTCTTTGATTCGAGCACACGAAGGTGAGATAAATTTTTTCGCTGTTTGGACATTAACTACACAATCGATGCCCGCATGAGGCATTCTCACATCTGCATCTGTGTTCCTGTATATATTTAGAACTCGGAAAACGTTAATATCTTTGCCAGCACTAAATTCAACGGAACTTACGCAGATGTAGATTCCCTAATAAAAATGCTCCGCCGGCAACACCTGCAACACAGAAGTGGTAAATAAAAGATATACGGCTGTTCGATTTGTGGGACGCCCCATATTTTTATAGAGAGAGTCGATTGTACTAATTGTGGATGTACAAGCACAGCTGCTTGCAACGTATTGGTATGCATGTGCAACCGTGACTAGCGTTTCGTGCGGTCCCCTTTTTCCAAAGAAAGCGGTAAACGTCTTGTCAGACAAATATCGGCAAATATTTCTGCTGTTTTCTGATTGAATTCTGTGCTATCACGTGTAATGCGTGTGTTACTGGTTTCTTTCGCGCGTGGCTGCTGTTCATCGGCTGATTGACTGTTAACCTCAGCTGGTAACTAGCTAGAATGAATCCGCTTGACCACCTTACGTAATATAACTTCCACTGGTTTAAACCTTCAAATTTTGCTCGAATTAAGTTTTTGAAACAGGCATTATCGTGCGCAACTTGACATCGTTCGACCTAAATTTTTGGGCGTATAAGGAGAGATTCACGCCTAAAACCGGCTCAGAGCTACATTTGAAGCCGACGCATCCTTTGTTCTTCAAGGACGCGCTGCTACTTCGTAGTTTAATTAGTGGAGTTTAGTTCTTGAAGCAACTTTTCTTGGTGGTTTGTTTATGCTCTTTCTGTTTGCTCATCTCTGTGTCTCTTTAGCTAAATTTCTCGTTGTATATATGTGTATATCTCTCTCTCTCTACTATATATATATATATATATGTATGAAATCGCGCGAGCAAAATATGTTATGCTTGTATGCGTGCCTTCACACACATAATATCTACTTGCAGCAGTCTAACGTCAACTTTTTATTGTGGCAGTCCATTTATTTTTCTTGCTTGTTTCGATATCTGTTCACATCCTGCCAGCGTAGCTCGCGTTCTCCTTCTGAAAAATTTACTGTCTTCATTACTTCTGCCTGTTGAATGTTCCCAGTGGTAAGAAGGAGCAAAACGTACAGGCAAGGCCGTCTGCAACATGGGACCCTTGTCTGGCGATGCTGCTTTGTCCTCGTCCGCGCTGCGCGGAGATTTTGCATGAGCGTGAGATGCAGCACACATAAAGTTTTGTGCTTTCAGTGTTTCTTGTATGCAGTCGCTGCCTCATTTAAAGCAATGAGAAACGGGGCCGGATGAATTAAGTAATAGCGTACGTCACCGTACACTGCAGAAACATCGAAGTGTTTTATTCTTGTGATCTGTTTGGCTCACTTGTCGCATTTGCACTGATTATCTTAATCAGCACGGCAGCACAGCAATTGGGTGACGCTGTGTTACCATAATGTTCAGTAAGGTGCAAAAAGACGACCGGCAGAGACGGCGACAATTATATCAGCAACTATTCGGGTTCTTCATGACCGGGGCTGCTGCTTGTTCAATGTGATTGAGATGTGTAGCAAGAAGTGATTGTGCTGGGTGATTGCTGAAGAGCGGATTTCAAGAACGTGTCAAGGCTGCTACCGTCGATTTTTATGTAGCGGGTTATAAGATGGTGATGTAATCTCGTCTACTGACGTTTAGATGGTGATCTGTGGGTGATCAAGGACTCTGAACTTACCGTCGATGTAAATTATTTGAAAGTGTCGATTTTGAATCGTGTGACACTGTACTGTGTGGATTAGGGTGACCTTCGAAAATATCCGTATTCCCATTACCTCTTTTCTTTGCTCTGGAGGCTACAACAGAAGAACCAGCAGCAGCACGCGACTCTTGATTGAAATCACAGTCGCAGCAGAAAAGGCCGTCACGCAAGGAATTTGGGGCAACTGTGTCAAATTGTGCTGTCCTTTCCGCTCTTTCTTGCATCGGCATTACGAAGCGTCTCTCATTTTCTCCTGACTCTGCCACGACGCAAGCGGCGTGGTGATTTGTCTATTGCACGGGTGAGAAGTATGCTGTCTATCTTCTTGCTGCAACGTTATCTTTTTTGTACGTGATTCTTGCGTGTGCTGTGGATTATCGCGGTCTCCTAATATACTGAGTGTACACTAACAACAATTTAGCGCCTAACCTGATGCTGATTTCCTCGTAGCTTTTCATGGCGAAAGAGCGACGGCGGCCCTTCTTGCCGCCGCTGGTGGGTGGCAAAGCGCCCTCAATCTGCAGTTCTATGTCATATCTGGCCGCCGGTGTAAGCAGTACGCGTAGTGGCTCTCGCACAGCTGCACCGCGTGCTTTTGCGAGAGAACAAATCGATTCTTTCACCGCTGCAACTGCAGCAACTGTGCGTCTAAGGCCCTCAGCGCCTCGAAAAAAGAAGTCTCCGTCCTTGTCTTCCCCCACTGGCTCAGACTGGTCACTGCCGCGTGCCAGCGTCGAAAATGACGACTGCTTGACTGCGCAGCTGCACCAGCAGCGAAGCACTACTACTACTCCTAGCAGCAGCAGCAGCAGCAGCACCAGCGTCGAACGCGTGAACAGTTGCGAAGACAGCCCTAGCAGTACTTCGAGTAGTGAGTCCGTTTTGCGTGCTTCTGCCTCCTCTTCTTCCGGCTGTTCAGTCTACTCAAAAGTGAGGGACAGTTCACTTTCCCCGCAGCCGCCGCGAGCGCGCCTCTTTTTTTCACAGAGCTCTTCAGAAAGCGGAGAGGAAGCTCCTCGTTGGGACACTTCTTCTCGTTTGTCCCCCCGTTTTTCGCAGTCTTCTTCGCGCAAGTGTCGTCTCGCTTCTCCAGCGCCTGGGGGAGCTGGCAGAAGACGCTTTCCACGCCGAAGAGCTGAGAAAAAAGACGACGAAGTTGGAGCGCTGGCTCGCACTGCAGCTCGACACCAGCAGACGAGATCTTTTTTCGCACAGGCAGCAGGGAACGCGCCCTCTGCTTTCTCCCTATTCAAGACAGAACCAGCTCCCCCAGTGGGGGCTGCAGCGTCTGGCAGGAAGGCTCCAGCACAGGCCACAACTGCTGCGAAAAAAAAAGTGCTCTGCAATCTGCTGCTCGGCAGCGGAGACGCTTCGAACCTGCGGCGCCGCTTCGTGTCGGACAGGCAACTTCACAGTCAGCGTTCTGAGCGCTTTGACGACTACAACAACCACTGCCGTAGAACAGATGCTGTCCGTACAGTTCACGTCACCAACGAGGCAGCAAACGTTTGTGCAGGCGAGAAGAAGTCAGGACTCAAGCTCGGAAACCATCGCAAAGCAGTTCTGCGGAACACTCTCGCAGAAAACACAGGTCAGTGCCCGCCTTCGAAGTTCGGCGCTGACCCGCTTTCTTCTTCTTACGCAGCTGCTGACAACTCAGTGGCAGCCGCGGAGCCGCTCTTTGCTTCTGCTGCCTTCAAGAACAGGAGAACTGCCGCGCACGAGCAGAAAGCAAGTTTCGTCCAGAAAAAAAGGGGTTTCACGAGAGGCAGTAGCTGCCACGAGGCTGACCACAGTGCTCGACGGGGCAGAAGCAGTAGTCATAGCAGTAGTAACAGTCGTAGCAGTCGTAGCAGTAGTAACAGTCGTAGCAGTCGTAGCAGTAGTAGTTGTTGTAGCAGGAGTAGCAGCCTGAGCAGGGGGGCTGTTTCCTCTTCTTCTTCTAGGCGAGAAACTGAAGAGTCGCAGAGCAGCAGCCCTGAGGGCAGCCGCATTAGCAGCGAAACTTGTTGTTGTGCTGTTGTGGACGATAGCGAGAGTCGGAGCGATAGCAGCAGCGTCTTTTCGCAGCAGCAGGGAGTCGGGCCGCCGCTTTCGGGTGAAAACGTGTTCTCGGAAGTCGCGGCTGTGAAGGGCACTGTGAACAAACTGCAGCAAGTGCTCGCGGCTGTTGCAAGTGACAGCAGCAGTAGCAGCAGTAGCGCCTCCACAGACGGCGCTTTCGCTACTACTACTACTGACGCATCATCCCTGTGTTGTTCGCCTCGTTCGTCTCAACGAGCTGCTTCGCCTGCGCTTGAGGAGCTGGGTGGGCACGCTGCTGATAATAGTTTTGTGCAGCCCCCCTCAGGCAGTGCAGACACGGTGTCAAGCTCCCGTTCTGTTTCTTCAGCAGATGGAGCTTTCTCGTGGGCCGACAAACGCGCGATGGTCAGTGCAAGAGAGGACGGAAGCGGAGGAGAGGATGCGACTGCTGAGAAAGACAGCAGTTCGTGCCACTTGATGAATGTCTTTCCGTTGGAGTTGCTACACACTTGTTTTCACTTTCTTCCGGTAGAGGACATCTTGAAGCTGCAAATCGTGAGCACGTCGTTTTACCTCGCCATCCGGGAACACAGTGCAGCTTTCCTCTACGTTCAATCGCTCAGTGTTGACGACAAGTGGGCAAAGCTCGACATCTACGAACGGCAACAGATGTTGCTGCAAATGCAGCGGTTGCAGCATATACAGGTAAAGAAAGGTACATGAAGAAGGACCGACAGCACATGGAAAACATCTCGTCAAGCTGTGTACGTTTTTACAGGGTTGAACGACGTTGCAGCTTTGTTTTCAACGGTGTTAAGTCCATTTACAAAGTGTGTTTTCTATCATGATTCAAGTATGGAAGCAGTTTGCTGTGCGTCTACATGTGGTACGGGCACATCGTACTAGTATGCAGAATTTAGCAGAAGCTGCGATAGCGCTGAAACAAGTGATGAGCTTGGTGTCCATAGTTGTTCTGTCTCGGTCACGTAGAGCGTAGAGTAATTTTTGGCATTCGTGAGGCATCTGAAGCCGGCGACAGCGTAGCCCCAAGTATTCGCTCTGTTATCCTATATAATTATGCGCTGCTTGAGCGTACTGTAAAGAACAGGATTTTTCTACGCAGTCAGTTCTCAAGATATGATGATGGATGCGTTGTGACTTTTTCGTGCTGCAAATAGGTGAGTTGTTTGATCTTTTGTCGAAAGTAGCATAGAGCATTGTTTACTATAGATTTTCTCTCTCGTATCAGATGCATGTCCGTATGCAGCTTCAGGCGCATTCTACAGTCCCAAGGAAAGATCTCCTCAGTGTGTGCTTTCAATACATGCCAGTGGTGGCAAACTTCGTATGTAAGGGTGCAGGCAGTCTTTCTTCTTGAGAAGCAGAAAATTTTGTCTTTCCAGTAGTATTGCACGTCCATGAATTGTCTCGGGCAGAATCGCATCTATCAAATGAAAGCAGAAGGTTTGAGCAAGAGTGCTTCTGGCAGAACTTTCTCCAGAGTGATGCGCGATCATCGTACGTGATCGACACCTATTTCTCTCTCTCTGAATCTATCTGATTCTACGACGGTAGTTGTTATTCCACAGGTGTCGGCGGATGCATTCTCCGGCGGAACCATTACGATTCAAGAAATCGGAGCGCTCGTTTTCCGCAACGCTCACTCACTGCGGTCTCTGAGCATCAACTCACCAGAAAATCCGCTGCAAGATGTCACTCCTATGCATGAGCCGTTCGCTTTTCAACCAGTGGTATTCACGCGTTTATGTGGCCTGTCAATCCTTGGTTGTCAAGCGCTGGAGTGGGCCCACGCCTTAAGTAACTGCTTCTTTCCGGCAGTAGAGCGCTTCGAAATTTCGTATTTTCCCGTCTCTAGTGACCACTGGTCTTGGCAGGTAGGTGCTCTGAAAGGTGTCATTTGTAATTAATGCTTCATCCATAAGTGTTTGAAACTACTTAACCTTTCCAGGAAAATGCCGCCGCACTCTACTACAAAAATTGATGTTTTCTCACTTGACTTGTCTGTGGCCTTGCGTACTTGTGTAAATTTGAAAGAAGCTTGAATACAGGTTTTTTTCCTCTTCAACTCAAAAAATGCCTCGGATAGTTCTTTTTTCTATGCGGCGGCATAGAGATTTATTGTCATGTGATTGTACAATCTTTTTTATGAGGCCCTGACAAATTCTCTAGTGTGCCGATGGCCTTGTTTCATTCACAGCCTTCAACTATGTTATTTTAAACAGTCAGAGATTGGCTTCCAAGGTTGCTTCTGTTCCTTTGAGCTGAATGTGTTTATTTATAGCTTCGCTAAGCCGCAAGTGGCTCACACACGAGTATACACATGCAAAGGAAAACAAGATATTTTTGGTTGACTTCACATTTTGTCTTTTTTTGAATCTAGGAACAGACCAAATTGACTGAGGGTTTCGCTTCTGAACACGTTTGCAATTTGCATAGATTGACAAACTGCACGGAATAAAATAATACTTATAAGCCTCCGTCTAGAAGAATGAGCGTTGTCCAATATTTGCTGATTTGATAATAGGTGTTGCCGGATTTTACGGCACTGGGTGTACGCGGCCTTCAGCGCCTTGTTGATAGGATGCCAACGCTAGAGCGATTTACAGTCGGATTGGATATACGTTACGAAAATCGAAGGCGCGAAACGTGGGAAGATCCACCTGTTGCAGGTTATTCGACTGGGGTGCAGCTAGATGCAGTAAACGAGCATTCGTTTGATCGTGCGTGGAGAAGGCGCGCAGCAGACAGTGCTTCCAGTGGCAATAATAGCAGCAGCAACAGCTCAAGTAATGGAGCTGTCTCCCTTAGAAGAGTCGACTTGGCACAGCACTCAGCTTTTGGCGCAGGGTGTAGTGCAGATGTCAGAGAAGCTGATGGGCGACGGCGCATGTGGCGTTGGCCTGTTGCTGACAATGAAGAAGCTGATGGTGAGTTCAATGCTGTTCCACCAGTTGGAGGACCCGCACAACTGCGAAGTTGGAGAGGGAAGATCAGTGAAACCGATTTTGCCGATCTCTTGGCTGCTGCATACGTACGAGCGGGGGGTGCTGGTAACTTGAAAAGAATTACGATAAAGTATTGTGCACTTGTGGAAGAGGAGGAAGTTGCTACGAGTAATGTTAGTAGCTTTTCTGAGTTTTTTCACGGCGCCGCGGCATTCTGTTATAGATACGTTAGCGATATTTTTTCCGGTTTCAACTCTTGAAAGTATTATACAAGATCAAAATTGGCAACCGCAGGTTCAAAAATGTGGAATTGGAATCTTATGATTGAAGAAGCACTCCTCATTGTCACGAATTTATGCTGGATAAATTTTTCGCGTGCTGATATACCCTACATTTGTATTATGTTTAGCATATGCTACCTAAATGTAGTATAGAGATCAATCAACTTACGGCAGGGGGGTACGATTTCATGATCGTCACATTTGACTCTGTTTCGCTCCAGAGCAGCGAGATGAATAATGCCTTTCTTGCAGTGGACGTAATTTGTATGAAGCGAGACTTCGCCGTTTTTCACTCGAACATCCCACATGGGAGTGGTAAGATTTTTGTGTCAGCTTTCCTGAGCAATTTTCACTATTGAACTCAAAGTGGCATTAAAATCTAAAATAGTACAATTTAAGGTGCGAAAACTACACGCCAAACGCGAACGAATTATCGGAGTGCCGAAGTTACGTCGCCTTTCGAGTCTCCTCCGTCATACGGTGCTCAACCAGGGTAAAATCAAAACTTGAGCACTTTCTCCATTTCAATATAAGGTAATTGACCCTTTACCACTGTCATTTCGCAGGTCAATTAATACCTTCATCTCCTATATCATTTTTCCACTTCAGCGTCTTTGATTTATTCATTTGCAATTAGAGCTTTACGTGAGCTCCACGCACTTTTCGTACCACTTCATTTGCACCCCTATTTTAGTCTATTCAGTCAACCGCAGCTTAAAATTTACGATATCGTATGCTGTATATCTTTTTCGCAAATAAATCTTGCCGTTTATCGAACGTATGTGTAAACATCTATGCGTCCACAAATAATTATGTTGAAGGCATATGAAGCTCGGGAATGTTTACGAGATTGGAAAAAAATGTGTAGACTAAGATGCTGAAACTTTCGATTTATCGCTTCTTCGTATAGACAAAGGGCTATGTATTTGATTTAATTTGTTAGCATAAATTTCGACATTCCGATAGCTTCAGCTTGAAACCCCCCTTTGAGCTGAGGCCTCGCAGAGAGTATTTCCACCATGTACTGCACGCGACATGGAATCTTGCCGTTCCGTCCATGGTGCTACTACTGCTGCCGTCGGTGGTGCCCTTACAGCTGCTGTTGCTGCAGCATTCGCAGTGGCACTCACAGCCGCTGCAGCAAAGATTTTTTTTAGAACCGGAAAGTCAAGAGTGACCGAAGGACAGTGCTCCAGCTGGCAGTGATTGGAGCCGAAACACCGGCATTCGCAACAGCATTCGCAACAGCAACAGCGTAGCCTGCGAGGCAATCTGCCATCTTTCTTACTGCGTTGCAGGCCGTTCAAGGCTTTTGCCTAAATTGCACAAACACACCTCCAAGGAAGATTCCTACTAGAGCCTTCCTTGTAGGTTTCGCGCCGCACAAAAAGTAAATATATCGATCAACAGCGTTTTCAAAGAGTTGACGCTTCAGCATTTCCACGCTCACTGACCCTGCCGGTCAACGTTGGATTTTAAGCTCATAGTATTTGTATAAAGGGACTGCTACACAGACTTTTGCATCTGGTGCAGTCTCGCACTACAGCATCATTAGGAGAGGGCGGATTTCTTCACATGCGCTATATTAGGCGCCAATCGTGTTCGCTCGACTTCTTTGCAAGAAAGTGGCTGTTCACAGTTATGCAATGTACGAAGCACACTAGCGACAGAAATGGATTTCTGAGCTGCAACTGCACGTGCACCAACGTCAACGTCGAAAATCTAGTGTCATTGCTGTAAGCTCTCTGTCCTTGGTCGGAAATATGGCAACCGGAAAGCTCGACAAAAAGTGGAGCGGGAAGCATTGTTACAGAGGAGGGTACAAGGAGCTAGTAAACTCACACAAAAAGATGATCTGCACAGACCTCAAACTGCGTAGTTCATTGCGCAGTATATGCAGCAATGTTGTACGGCTGGGAACTGCTAGACAAATTAGCCGATAGCAGAAGGATAAGCAGCAGTATGAGCTGCTGTCATCCAGGAGATGCACAGACTGATGCTACAAGGGCAATTTTGTGCAGATGTACGCGCAGCAATGCGTCGCCGCAGCCCCCTAAATGCGCTTCGCGGCGCTGTAACTGGGCATTCTTTCGATGCAGCACGCGGGGAAGAGACCGTCGAAAACATCCAGACAAATGCAGCCGGGCATGCAGAAAATTAGCTTTCATACCCACTTGCATCTTACAGAAATGGGGAGAATGTAGACCGAGCGCAATGGGAGAAATGGCAGCGTGCGCTTCGAGTTAAACGTGCAACAGCAACAACACAAAAGCAACATTATCAAAATAAAAGGCGGTCTCACAACTACGTTGTTTTTTCAAAATCTTCTCAATTGTAAAGTGCCTCTCATAATTTTGGAAATTTTATTCAAGACAAAAGCTTTTCTTTGTAAAAAAAAACCTATGCAGACAATTAATTCTGCTTCAGCTGCTCGAGAGTTTTTCTGTGCCGCGCCAGGAAACTCGAGCCGCGACTCTTTATGCAGCGGCAGCTTGCGGCAACTCTAAGCGATCACAAGCCTTTTTGCTGCATTTGGGCAATACTGTAAAATAGCGCATTTTAAACGTCAGTAGCGAAGCAGTGTCTGCATGTTTTGAAGCGCTCGCTTTATTTCATCCGCTATAAGAGGAAATTTTGCGAAGGAGTAAGTCCATCAAAAAAGATCTGCATTGTTCCAGAACGTTGAAGGCGACTCAGTCACTGAGCCCACAACTAATCAGCGGCGGCTACACAGTCCAATCCACGTCGGCAACCGGAAAATTCTGCTGCAAGTCAACCAAACTGTAGTAATCTGGAGGAGTATCTGCTAGTGCTGAGTCAGCAGCGAAAATGAGCAATATGCAGTAATCTGAAATCGGAATAAACCAGCAAGCGATCTTCTTTGTAACATGTTTCCCGAAACCCACTTGAGAGACTTCACAGCAGACAAACGTGGAGAGCACTAACGGTGGCGTCGTCACCTTCTTATAACGACTTGCTCTCTATGAAGGCCACATGCGTTTTTCGTCATCAGCAAATTGTCCAAAGGCACCGAATCATTCTCTGCAGATCACAATGAGCTAAAACCTTGTGGAAGTACCTGCGTGCTTCTTTACATGGTTTCCACTTTTCAGAGGTCTGCCAGCTGCGCGTCAGTCAAACGGGTATCGTAGAAAGACCCAAAAGAGTCCGACCCTCTAAAGCATCTGGTCAAAGATAAGCTTTGCTGCTTTTATCAGACCAAAGAAACAAAAAGCAGTACTTAGCTGTAAAGACCTACTTTCAAACGCCGTTGAAACGAAGAATTATATGTATCTTCGTAGAACAGGATTTCCACATCGATAGAGACTGAAGTTATGGCTGCGCGTAGACGTCCTGTACTTATGAATAACGATTTCTTACTTCGCGATCCGAGACTGAGGCATCTGGCACAATTTGTACACGGTTGGCATTGTTCAGATTTTCATTTACGCTCAGTGCGTGACCACGGCTTTTACTGAGCTACGTTGCGCGGCATGCAAGGCAACTCAACTAAATGGAAATTTTGAACTTTCTCAGGTATGTCCCTAAAGCGAATTCCAGCTAACCTCTTTTTTAAAAAGACCTGACAGTAGAACCAGAAACAGTGCTTGAAGCTTGTGTACCTGGGCGACATCGTCTAGAAAAAACCATTATCTATTAATGCTACCACATATTTCTGGAAAGATTTTGTCACATATGCATACTAAAAAATATTGCATTCCATTTTTACCCCAGTCATCTCATAATTGCCAAGTTTGTGATGTTCTATTCAGACATTTGTGGTCTTATGCACTTGACTTGGGCCAGACACACTTTCCATACATCAAAAATTCAAGGTCACCTGCGACACGCTTGGATCTGAATGTAAAAGATCCCATATGTGGATTTAACGGTAGTAGTGTTCTAGAGATACTGCACTCTTTTGCAGTCGACCACAAACCTTATATCTGCTTCTTCTATGTGCAGAGCATCAGCAATATGATGCTCACAGAAACATGCATCTATAACTTTCTCTCCTTCGATTTAGGCTACTAAGGACGTAGACGTGCCACTTGGAGTTCGTTAGAGCAGAATTTTCAAAAGAAGAGTGTAGAGCTAGGCATTGCCCTTTTGCTACTTTCGAATGCAAATGGTTGGAAATCCATTTTGCACAAAGTAAGGCAGCTGCTATAAGAGTACGATTCTTCACGCTGCAAGTGAAAGAAATAGAGTCGAATGTACAAGCTCTACATTGAGCCACAAGTAGCCATAAAATTGAGCTTTGTAGCGCCTTATGGTAGTAGATAATAACACAGTACAACTACAGTGTGGATCAGCACCGAGAAATTTCAGGAAGCATAAATCCATGTAGATGAGGAGTGCTTCTCGAAGCACAAGTTGCTGATTTTACATTCGATATAAACCCTGCCGCATGAATACGCCAGATTTTCTACATTTATATGTGATAGCTTCAAGAGGTGAAACTAGAGAAATTGCCGTTGACAAATGTATAACACAAACCGCGACACCGTGGAAGATTTAGGGATTTACTAGCATTCTTTTTAGTAATTGTTTTTCTTCCCAATTCCCACAATAGATTATCTTAGTTCTCATCAGTTTGTTAACACCCCCATACGGACCAGCCATATACCAGCGAAATCGGTTTCCCTGACCCTCTCTCTACGAAAGCGAGGTTGCACGCTTCCGTTAGCTGGCTGTACAACTTCACACTCACCAACACCTCCATCGTCAGTAGTAGGCCAACGTCACATGCAACGTCGCCCAACATATTTTTTTTTTTAGTATGACTTCCTGCTTTGGAATTTGGACTCAGTAGAAATTATCTCCTTCAATGGAGACATCTCAGGACTTGAGCTGCTACTGCTGTTGTTGCCACTAATGTTTTAGCGCAGTCGCGCCGTCCCTGCCCTTCATCAAACGAATGCTCGTTCACTCCGCTCCTGTCAGGAGATCTGCAACGAGTACAATTTCCCACAGTTTTGCGTCTGCTCCCCTCCTAGCATACGAGCACTCCGACACTATAACGCTCTAGCGTTGGCTTTATATCAACAAAACGGTGAATGCCACATATAATCAACGTCGGGAATTCCCGCAAAACTTTTAAAAAATCCAGCCAGAATTTGGCAATGCTTATTGATGATTCGTTGGTAGCATGTGCTGCGGCGCTTTGTGCACTCGGTTTCTTCAATCGCTTGCGCATGCTAATGCAGAAATATCTATGCATTTTGTTACTTGTTCAGAATCAACCGTCGTACATTATCTACAATTCACTGAGTTCTCGGTTCCAAACAGAGAAAAGCGATAGTGCAGGTTCAAAAATCTTGTTTTATTCCGATACGGGTACTTATCTACTCCACATCCAAGTTAGCATAAGTCAAGACAAATTTATTCAATTCGACTAAACGGAGGCGACCTTGATTTTAGACTTGAACTACATATAGAAAAGTAAAAAAAAAATCGTCGGTACACCTTACCTGCTCGAAGGAGTTGTTACCAGTCTACAATATAATAAGGTACAACAACAAGACAGTTAAAACACTGAGCTGACACACAATCTTTAAAAAAAAAGTATCCAGGGCGCCCTTATGCTGAACACAGCATACCTTTCTGCGTACAAGCTTGGACCGAAGTGCAAGGGGCATGGAGGCGTCGACAGTGGAAACAACAATTATTGTAGAATCGGCGGCGATACTTTTTGGGGCAGCTAGTGTGGATGACTTATGGAAGCAGATACAAGTTCACTTTTCCATAGTCTACCAGCTAAGATCAGTGCTCAAGTGTCAGGAAACTGAAAGTTTTGAAGCGTTCCACAGCAGAAAAACCGCAGTTACTCAAAACGTGTCTACTTCTTGGCTTGACAGCTTTTGATTGACACACAACACGGCGCATAAACCCCGTCTGAGAACATTTACTAGAAATGCGAATGGCATATGCATTCGATTAACGTCGCGCAACGGATGTTCATGTGATGTGATGTCAAGAGAATGCGGTGAGTAAGCGATGTGAACACAGTGCTCCAAATCCCTGAATGTGATAGATCCGCCGGATAATCATTTCGCCGACGGCTTTGAAATAAGAGAGCGGTCCTCGAATCAGAGAGAAACAAAGAAAGAAGGTTCAATGTCGTGCATATGTGCAAGTATTATGCTCGAAGCTTCACTCTGCAGGGAGTTTTTGACAGAAAAGCACCTGGGCAAACCTGCACTGACAATCAATCAATGAAGTCTGTTCGAAACAATTAATATACGGTAATAGTGCTGAAAAGATTACACCCCATCTGTTTCGAAGTACAATGGAAAGCGTTTTACATTTTAACATAGAAGTTTGGAAAGGCTCGGGTATAATAAGATGAATTCTGTTTGGGGAATAGAATGCTGCTTTTTACTACAGAAGAACATGCTATTGATACGAGAAAGGTATTATCTTCTTCTATATGCTTATTCCATTTTTAAAACTCAATTACCTGCTCGTCGCATGCGAAAATTCTGACGTATCTGTCAAGCCTCAAAAAATAATCACATTAGGGAACAGAAGCTCCTCTTTACAGCATCGTCAAGCATCGCACAGCCATATGATAAAAGCTCCAATATTTGAAGCTACGCTGTCGCCGGCGACAAACTAAGCTGCTTGGATAAGTGCTTTTCTCTGCATCACGAATGCGACAGACTAATTTATGCTCTATGAGTGCGAGGAGAACAGCTAAGCTAAACAGTCCGCCTCTTTCTGAAATGCTATTGCAGGTTCGAGTTACTGCATGATACACGTAGATAATGGCCGTACATGGAAACGCCTTCTAAGCCAATCACCAGTTCAATTTTATAATGGGACAGCATCTGCTTGATTGAACCTGTATGGTGGGAAAACAAACTCACAATGCCACTCCAACTAATAAAAATAAAAAATTTATTATTCTAAGACACGATTGTTTTTCATGAGACTCCGGCAATGTCCTTCCAGGAGGTTATTATGCTTATTATTTTTGTTGTTTACCTGTACATGCGGCAACCGCTGCATCTACAGCCGCTTCCCTGGCTATCTTCCTAAATGTCAGTACTCATGCACTTGTCGTTGACTCCGCAACTGAAGTAAAGAAATACTGAATTTTATTCCCCGAAAGAGTAAACGACTTGCAGCTTCAGTCTGTCTTCTACTGGGTGAAAGTGAAAAGAAGTTTGCTGCAAGTTCATCGGAAAGATACGCAATAAGCAGCACAAACTGCAATTTTTTCAAGTTTTGTTTCCTCTGGTGCGTCACTTGTTGCTCAAATCATCACGCTCCTGCAGCTCATCAAAAAAGATCCTTCTTTCAAATCTAGAGACCAAAAAGTATTATTTTACACGGTATGCAAGCTCGTGAGCTACTATATTCCGAGATAAATCTCAAGCAACGATATGCAGAGATATAGTTCAACTCATTATTTAGTAACTCGACAATATAGTGAACTCTAATGAAATCTACTGTAAATACAGACAACACAAATTACTAAACTTGATCTACTATTAGTTTCACCAGCAGCGAGGCATAGCTGCACATGACTCCTATTCGCAGGATGCCCAGATAGCACAAGCGCATCCGAATTTGCTTGTCGATATAAGTAAGGCGTATATATCGCTGCATCGTACCCGCTGTACCGTCTTCAAACCAACTACTGTCATTGCTGTCACTCACAAATCTCGCAAGCATTTGCTGGTGTTTGGCAGCGCCTTCCACAAATTATACTTCTTAGAGCACAGTACCCATGGATAAATAGATTTTTAGAAAAGAAATGATGCTGCTGTCGCTGTTATTGCTGTTGCTCTCAATGTCACTTTTTGATACGTCTCTTTTTCACTGAAGAGGCGCAACAGAGGAACAGACCCGCTCCGGCTGCTGCTGCTGCTGCTACCTGTGCCTATATCATAGTCAATTTTGTTACATTTACTGGTACTTCTGGAAATTTTCTGGACCAGACTTTTGTTTTGCCATCCATGCGCAGTTCTTCTCCCTGTAGGTGCAAATAGTGTCACGTGCTCCTGCGCTTCTACATATAGTGTAACGTGCTCCTGCGCTTCTACCATATCAAGACCAGGAGTAGCATTAGGATTGAGAACAGAGCAAACGGTTGGCATCTTCTCAGTGAAGCCTTCGTGCCGTCTACTCTGTCCACACACTCGCTGATAAACCAAAACGATCTTTACTGTCAGCACCTGTTTCGCAGCGAACTTTCGTTGAGAATATCGGCCGCGGATCCGCGTAGACATTACTACGTGGAGCCGTAGATTCAAGCACTGGTAATATTGAGATTTCAAAAAACTATGCACCGCAGCACCTTTGTCAGTCTTGGGGGTTGTAGCGGCCTCCCCAAAAAGAAATCGGAGTAAGCGGGGGCGGTGATTTGGACTTCAAATAAGAAGAGCGAGTGTACTGGATGCTTGTGCAGAAACCGTTGCCTGACGTTGTACTGCAGTTTTCGTAGAGTAATTACTGGAGCGGCAAAATAATGCAGCTTTCCCTCTTTTCTTCTACGTAACCCTTTGTCTACGAGCGCTCTTTCATATGTACTTTGCTTTGCTATAACCAGCAGGTGTTGAAGCGTCAGACGTACGCAAAGAGGAAGATTGTAAAAGCGGTGGGACAATTAACGGAAACAGGGAAACGACAAAGCCAAGCTCTCATGCCGCTTTCTTAGAAGCTCCGTGAAAAACCGTGCACTCACTTTTGTCATGGGGTGAGTGCGCTTTACTGTAGATGCCGAAAAGCCTGAAGACGATGCATAGGCATACGATACACTTTTAGTAGTCAAGCTACTGCTGACGCTGCATCTGTGGCTCCACGCTGGCGCTGCTCTCAGCGCTCAGCTGCTGTTGCAGTCGTGCAGAACGCTGCCAACGCGGTACTGACGAATCCGAGGCAGATGCAGACAACGGCTCGAGACGTGGAGAAACTCTTGAAAAGCAAGAGACCTCCTTTCTGCGATTTCTGTGGCGGATATAGTGGGAACCACAATGCAAGTTTAGGTAGAATTTATAGCATAGATTCGTGCAAATTTGCATGTTATACAGCAGAACCATATGTGTGAAGAATACAGATAAACATATAGTTTTTAAGCCTATATATAGACAGAGAGGGAGCGAGAAAGGTAGAGAGGGATAGATAGAGAATATTTACCCCCCCACTTCAGAGACGGACAGAAGTAAAACCACCGAAGAGGAGAAATTGGACAATTAACTTAACGTCTTAGATTCACTACAATAAACATGAGTAGATGCGCGTTTTTGAAGAAGACTTAATTTGAGAAGAAAAATGTTTGATGAGGGAAAGTTTAGGCGGCCTGAATTTACACACGCTAATGCAGTTGAAATGTCGTGGTACGTACAATCAAGCCTACGCCAAATGAGGGTCCCATCCGAACGACCAAGTGCCAGCTACTCTTCCCAGTAAACTAGTAAAAATTTATAACAAGCTTATTCAGCTGAGCTGCAAACACGAGCTTTATTAAGCGAAGTTTTCTATTTTTTGCAGGTAGGTACTTGCTGAATGAACAGCTGCCAAGTAAGCACTCCCATCAGCGCTAGCATAGACCGTCAAACGCACAGATTTCCAGTCACACACCAGCAAAAAATGTGCAGATGTTCGTCTGACACGGAATATTTGCTAGTTTCCCAAAGATGGTCTCGCACACATTGCTAGTATATTATGACAACTACACAGCGGTTTCTCCTTGTAGCACTATTTGTAATTATGCAGGATCCGGTCGGACAGTCATATATCTGTTTTTAACACTTTCTTTGATTCATCTGTGGCCGGCGGAACACGCCTCCTCAGAAATCTCTTGAGCAGATACACATATGCAACGCAGGTAACGTAACGAGAGTCCAGGTAGCCATGCCGTATTCAAGTAACTATAGCTACTGTTAAATGAAACACGAGCCATATATACTGAAACGAGGGCAAATACACCGACTGTGTACACAATGATAACGTCCAGACAGGGGCAATCCCACGCTCAAGTCTTCTGTTTCAGACACAAGAATACAAAACAAGATGCACTAGCAGAACCAGCAGCGAATTTTAAACAGCAGATGCACAGAGAGGTGCGCAGCAGCCATAAAAATGCTCAGAGCCCGAAACATACGGGTATGTACACACCACATTCAAAGCATATTCTGGTTAGTATGGTATACCTAATAGGACAAAGTCAGCTACTCTTTCCAGTTTGAGCTGGAATCTCTATTTACTCGGAAACAAAAACAGCAACAGCAACCGTGGTCGATATACAAAGTCAGCAGCTGCTTTTTCAGTTTCAGAATGCCATAGCCCACAACCCCCCCCCTTGTGAGCGTTGTCATGAGTAAACACGCATCGCATATATATCGAGCCTTCAAGGCATCATGCAAAAAGTATTTTACCTCGTGCCAGACTTCACTGCGAAAAAGTCATTCTTTTTGTGGCTCTTACAAGCTCATTCAGCTCAGTAAGAAATAAGAATGGCTTTATGTGTAAGAATATTCGCGAATTATGCAAAAATTCGCCATAAGCCGCCTCATGGCGCTCTGCCTGCTGTGGAACATGGCGCTGAATCTCCGTGTTGAATGCAGCTTCCTCTTAGAACTCAAACTTTTCATAGTTGTCGGAAAAAGTACAAACTTCAGGCCTTCGTTGGAACATTTTGCCGTGTAGTTCTGCTTAGATGCGAGGTCTGAAGCATAGAGGCTCTCACTTACGTGCAGTTGCTCTCGTTCTTATTATTTTCCAGCAGTGCAGCTGTGACCCACGCTCTTGGTGCTGTACTTACAGAGTCAGCTTTCCGTCACCTGGAGAAACTCACTTTTGAAGACTGCGGAAAAAGAAAAAGAGTTACCTCATCTGAGAAGGCATTGAAGTACAACTTTGGTATGGTCAATTTCCTCGTTGCAGCCAGCAAATTGGCTACTCCACGTCCTGTAAGATTGCAATATGTTTTCACACCAAAGTATGCCTGTTTACAGGTTTTTTTTGTCGCGCACGCACTCGACACCCAAAAGACAGCGAAACTGTTGCAGTAAAAGCGGCTATCAGAGACCTTTCGCACAAGGAGCAAGCCTTGACCACAGATCAAACACCTTGTTTAAAGGCAGCGGTGCCACAAATTTTCAGGTGTGTACCGGGAAAGGTCGACTAGAACGCCCTTGGGACGACAGAACGACTGAAACCTGAAGGAAGGACACAAGCGGCACTGCAAAAAATGACTTTGGCTTGACGGAGAAAATTACAAACCTTGCGCTGGGTCGACGCGCAAGCCGCATAAGACAAAAACCTGGTAGGATCGTGTCCTGCAATTCTGCTGTGGTCGAATCTTAACAGTAGCGGTGGGTACGCTTCTCATAAACATCTAAGTTTAGGACGCAGACTGCATATTTGCGCAAACTGAACGACGGTTAATTCAAATCCCGACACATCTAACAACTTCGAAACTCCTCAATTCTTTCTCTCCTAATCGAGTCTGACAAGCTTCAAGCGCGAATTGTTAGCACCTCAGTTTGCGGTTTCAATCTCTGATACTGTCGACTATGCGTCAGAAGAAGATAATGTGCTGCTTTTTCCAGAGACATCATCATCACATGCCTCGCAGTACATCTCGGGTTTGATTGTAAAGCTGTTGGAATATACTGTGAAGGTCCCACTAACCCGGTTCCTTATCGTAGAATTTTACTCGAATTGATCTGCTGAAATACGCATCGACTTCTCACGTCAAAAAGAGCAAGGGAGACGAATAATGACCGAAGCAGCAGTGCCGTCGAGGGACTTCTTGCCTTGGGCGAAAGACCAGTCTGAATTATTGCTTCCGCACCTACGAATATATGTTCTTCCAAGCAATGCATCCGCCGCATATACATGAGACATAAAACTTTCTAACGGCAGAACAATGTTCTGAATGGTGCATCAATATCCAGTATGCGGAATTCATGTGGCGATTCTGTAATAGCATGCGCTGAAACTCAGCGATTGTTAGTGAGACCCTTCGAGCTTTAACGGCACCTCCTGAAACACGTTTGTAGTAGTTTACTAAAAAGGTTCAATTTCTTTGCAGCAATTTGTTCTTGAAGTCGAAGAATGCAGTTTCAGAATTATTCAAACTACATAGATCTGGACAGTTCCCACTGCTTACAGAAAGGTTGAATTCTACGTGATGCTCAGAGGTAGTGAGACGCCAATTTCTAAAATCTCGTTGAATACAGCCATTGTGCGACGGCTTATATATATAGATAACATACATGAAACTGTATAGGTTAAAAGATCTAGATGTGGTCTGCTATTGTCTCGGTGTGAGTACAACGTTTGTATATATCTGGTCTATATGTGTCTTGTCAAGCTCGTATGGGGGGGAGTTCTGTTTAGGATATGAGATCGTTGGTCAAAAAAAAAAACGGCTGACGTATGTGACGCATTGGTTTTCTCCGGTGCGATAACCCAGTGCATACGTTGTCGTTGACTCATCTGTGTAGCTCGTGCCATATGTTATACGTGTTCTTTCCCTGTTTATGTATGATTTACGTCGCGGAAGCTAGATATCTCTGCGTTTCTCATCGTAGAACCACCGTCGTAATCGACTCGCCTACTTTAGCATCAAACTCCATATATACAGGTTAATCGTTGTGGCTGTATAGGGGCCAGTCATTGGTTTTACAAAGTGCACCCCATGTTGCGTCTACGAGCATACCCAGTATGAACGTAGCATTGTGGTATTATTCGTGTTCGGTTAGGACACGAATAGTCCTATGTTCCATTTGACGTTGTCGTGTATGATATGTAGCGACAGGGCTTGTGTATTATGAAGTGGTGTCTGGATCGCAATGCGGCACATGCCACAGAGGATTCAAGAGAGATGGTGGCATTATATCATTACTGCTGCAGTTGCTTTGACATCTGCGAGGGCGGTATTTTTGCGGCAAAGTTTGCAGCTAATTGTGAAGAAACTTTCGATTTCCAATGCACGAAACTTACCATATTTCGCGCATGCTTCCAGACTACTCAGCACTTGTTTAAAACACATTGTAGAGTAATAAAACAGACTACTCAGCACTCTTGTAAAAAAATTGTAGAATAATAATCTTAAGACATACCAGTGCACACTATAATCATAGATATATTTTCTGAGCGGGCATGCTGTGCGTGAATCTTTCTGTATCCTGCGTGTACTGTAGATGATTTTCAGTGTGTAAAGTGCTCTGCAAATTTTGGTGGGGTAATGAAGCAGGGTCAATTTTTTGTTATAAAGAAAATGTCAAGTTACTGAAGTTGGACGCCAGTTTGATAAAGGAGGGTGAAGTGCAGATATCTTTTTTAAATCATTTTCCGTACACAGCTGCATTTGGCGATGCTAGTTTTTCTATTGACAAGTAGAGGCACGTCTCGTAGTTTCAATGTGTTTAAATTAGGTCTTTACAGGCCGTGTCCGCTTGCTTCATTTGCTGAATGTGTGAAAGATGTAACAATGACCTGTGGTACATTCGTTCTGGTGGGGCTTTCTGCTGCAAGTGCGCCCCGTAAATACCTTCCCTTTCCACCCTAAGCCTCCTCTAGCAACTGTTCAATCCATTTAGTTTATTGTTCCGTTTTTTTCCCTTAATGGGTTCTTTTAACAGTGTCGTCAGCTGGAGTTGTTTTTGACTATTGTGCCTGAGGGAAGAAAAACAGAGGCAAGGACAATTCGTATTTCGGTGTTAGGCGCCAGTACGTTATCTCTGGAATATTCAGAGTTTGCCAGTTTTCACGGGTGCAGCGTTCCATAAGGTGTTGAGGGCGCGTCGCTCATTTATGCTTCTCTCAAAGACCGATCAAGTATTGTCTGATTTGTTTGTGAAAACCAGAGATGAGCAAGCAAAGCGCCGAATTGAAGTTGTATGCTCTGTCCAAAAAATACTTGCGTTTTTATCTTATTCAACACATGGTGTATACACTCTGCCAGCTGTTGCTTTTTAATTTCTCAGAACTACCTTCAAATTTTACGGGAAATGCATTAGTTTAAAATGGGAATGAGGTGCAAACTTTTCGCACTAGCATGTTGCATGCGTATTTTTCGCACTGGCACTTGCATCGCGAGAATTTGGCTGAACTGATTCTATGTGGCATCTACGGGAAGTAAAGAGAGCGTGTAATTTAAAAACAAAATGACTTTTTCTAGTTTTCTGATCTTACAAAGACAGTCACTGTCTTTCGCTAGTTCCCAAACTGCATTATGAAACCGCTGATATTATGCCACAAAATATACTGATGCGCATATATGAGTTTGTAGCAAAAAAATTACGCATAACCTACGAGTGTCACATGTAACGTCACTTTACGATGTGATAAGTCCTCCACCTTTACGGCATCGTCACTTCCCCGCAGCAGGTTACTTCTCCCAAGACTACTTCCTTGATAGAATTCATATTATTCTGAGATGCGCGGCGATACTTTAATCAATGAATGTCCAGTTCAATACACCGTTTGCGCTATTCGATTGTGTTCTCAGCACCCCTGTCACAGCGATTCAGTTTTCGCGCAGTACGTCAATAACACTCGCGTATTCCGAAACTGTAGTGGTGGCCGCTTGACAAACGCTTGGCTTCAGTACAAAGTTCCGATCATCATTTGTGGGCCCAAAAATTGTATTACATCTACTACTATATCGACTAGCGAAACTCATGCCGTGTAGGCGTACTAGAGATGAGTGTCATGTTACAATGAAATTTGATTATTACAATCTTATGCCCTATTCTTGCATTGGTTTGTCCATGTTGAAGACGAATGGAGAGACTGAGTGTAAAGCAGTTTAAATATTCTGTTTTTGATTTAGAAGTGACTCTCAACTAAACTTGTAAGAGCTATACGTCATGGCAGTACTTCTGGCTCTTGCGTGGTTCGACAAATTAACAAGGGTATTGCCCAACGTGGGAGCAGAGCCAAGATTTTCAATTTCAGAGTTCGCGTTACCTGGCTCTCTACCAAGTGATAGGGTATGCCATACTATCGGGTAAAACAGACACCAAGATCTGTGAACACTTGTACCACATCTCTGTCAGTTATTTACGGAAGTCATGCTCTATTAAAAAAACGCGTCTTGATGGGATCTATCGAAGTATTTGATTATAGTCAAACTCGGGTTTGAAGGAGCGCACATGTGTCAGTAACCTTAAAATTTCCGGACGCGAATATGTGAAGTACTCACAAGCTTTAAGTATAAGGCATAAAAATGGGGCAGTTCGTGCAAACATGAGCTTGAAGTGGAAAACTCCGCTGATCTTCCAGCGGAAGTATGAGTTGCAGCGTGGCCCATAAGTTTGACATATGAGATGAATCTAAAAGAATATGACTGGAATTTTCAAACATAGCTTCTTTTAATCACACTGACACCAATCAGGTAGCGGATAAATTACATCACTATAACAGACTTCAAGATGTCTATGTATTCAAGTCATCGACACTGCAAATTCATTGACTTGTGAGGTGGCTGTAAGCAGCCATCAAGGACCACAGCAACACATTCAAAACCAAACATGTATAGCGACTCGCTCAAGCAGTTGTGGTGAAGCATATCAAATCGCGAACACAAGGTAACGACATTCCTACATGTGTGAAGGAACGATGCAACATTTTTCCATTTCGAAATTCGCGTTGAGAAACTTAAATGTACGGAGGAAATTGGTATGAAACGGCGTTTGAAGTTGAGGAAAAATTTCTTCATTCTATCAAATGTATAAAAAAATTGTACACGCCATAGTCGAGTCGATTGTCTCCACCAGGGACATAAGAAATTCCGGCATAAAAGATGGACTTACTGGTACATGGACCTTTGAACTTATTTATGTTTAATAATAAATAAATAAGTTGCTACTACTTTTTATTTATAGTGCATAGTCCACACAGCTACCGAAAGTTAGATGTATGTCATCGTTTCATTATAAAAGCGCTGTTCGTTGCACGCGACAGAGGCTGGCTTTTTCTACTCTAAGAAAGCATTAGAACTGCTATATATTTAGCCGCAAGTTTGGTATGTGAGTTGTGTGAGGCGACAAAGTGGAGTGAACTCTCCAGACCTCCATTCGTGAACTGTCTTTCGCCAAAGAGAGCTCTTCATAAGTGGTGCTGCACAATAGGTTCCGTCGTGAACTGTGCTGAACAACGCTGATAACTTGAACAGCTGAGATTCTTACGTGCTACAACTCTCTATGATAAAAGCTTACAGCTTTTCAGTCTAACGTACTTCTGAATTTTCAAATGGGAAGCTCTAGGGACCATTCTATCTTTTCTACATTTTCGAAAACGCGTATACGCTTGCTAGTTTTATTGCTATGAAATTTTTTTTCTAGAAGTAAACCTGTTTAATATCGAGGAATTTAAGGTGTCCTTCGTTGATTATTACGTATACAAGCGCACGTGAGCGTAAATATTTTCTCGCATCTCAATACTGATTCATACTTGCAGGATGATCATCTTCCTCTGCGTTCCATATCGATAATGATTTATAAAATTGCTTGCTTTTACATTCTCACGCTTACGCGCCTTTCAATATGTGTGTGTGGAGCGTGTCTGTGAACTATTCATATATTTGTATGTGTATATATGTACATACCGATGAATAATGTATACATATATATATATATATATATATGCTGATGTGCATTGGGTCACGTGATTTGCTGTAGCGGTCGATTACTGAACCAGCTCGATTCCGGGAACTTTCACAGTGGGAGTATTGCTGTGTCTCAAATACTTCAAAACAAATGTTGCAAAGACTGCCGAAAGTTTTTTATGTTTGCTCCTTTTAGTCCTGCGTTGCCCTTTCACTTCCGTAAAACCCACTGTAGTGAAGATGTGCTCGCGTTTGAGCAGCGTTTGTGTATTTCTCAAATCATTTGTTGACGTAGAGACGACTTTGCTAGAGCGTCCGTAGTCTTTAAAATGTAGACAAAGTATAACGCGTATGCTTTCAGGACACATATATATATATATATATATATATATATATATATATATATATATATGTATATTAAATAGTCTTTAAAATGTAGACAAAGTATAACGCGTATGTATGTATGCGTAGTGTTTTTTGTTGACTGAAAGAAGACAAATCAGCTTTGCTACAGCCATGAGAGTAAGTCGAATGAAGGTGCTGCAGCATAGTTAGTTGCTTTCGATTACTTTACGTGGTTCGTGCTCCGTTAGTCTCTCTTGTTCTTGGTGCTGCTATCGCAGCAGTTACTGGATTTACGAATGCAGGAGGACGCCAAGCTGCAGATAACGCCCTGTTTAGTTTGTAAAAACCCAAGATGGAGAGACAGGGATTTTTTTTACAGCAGTAAACACTGACTTTGTGCAGCGGATGCTGCTCATGCTGCATCACTGCAAACAATTGAGTATGGACGTGTTGATCTAGAATATTTGATAGGTTTCTTCGCTGCATCCGCACAGTATATGTATCGATACGTTTCCTCTTGCTATCTCATTTCTAGAAGCATCTTATAAGACTGACTCTCAACGTCTCATCATCTGCTCTGCATGCGTTTATCGAATTTATCGATGAAGTAAAGAGTATACCACGGAAGTCAATAGAATCCATAAGAAGATTTCAAGAAAGAGTGGACAACCGTGGCTGCGCTCCACATTGCCACGTAATATCTCTTCGTCGTGCTATTTGTAATGAGACCTTTGACAAGCTTGAAACCTCTGCTCAGAGGTGCTTTGCGTCAATAAACGTAAAACTCTCATTGTTTTCTCGCTGATGTCAGTGCGCCACCTCAGTGTTCTTTTGGACTGAGCTGCCTCGAATATCAAGTCGACTTCGCATACCGGAAATACGAAGGCAAGCAAGATTTTACCTAGCCTCAAATCTGTCGTAAGCCACAAGTACTAATACGCTTCCGAAAAAGACAATTGGTTTAAACAAAAGTCCATTTGAAGTAACTGGCTGGATTTTTGCAGGTTTTTCAATAATTGCAACCTGATTGCCTATGCAACAGCTTGTCTTGATTTCTGTAGTTGTTACCGCGCAACTGCAAATAACGGAGATATACGACAGGTTGATAAAATGTCCCAAAGGCTTTCAGTCACACATTGCAATTCGCCCTTGGTTCATATGCGCAAGTAAATACTCATTGAAAAGTTGATACACTGTGATCTACTTATTACACGTTTACGAAGTAGAAGAAAAGCTTTTAGTTTTACCAATCACATGCGAAGCAAGACGTTGCGAGTCGTGAACGTTGAGGAAAAAGCTTCTAGTTTCACCTATCACATGCGGGGCAAAACGTTGCGGTTTGTAAACGGAGAAAAAAAACGCTTCTATCATTACGTGTCACGTGAGGGGAACGACGTTGAAATTTGTAAACGCTGCTTCGTACGGTCACAAACGGTGTGCGTAAATGATACCTGTCACAACGTCATCCAACTGTATTTCAGTTACCGTCTCATTTTTTCATATATGTTGCATGATCTTATCAGGAAAGGTGTATATTTAAAGCATGAGAATGATTTGTAAGCAGCAGTAGGATAAAGTTGGAACATGCGGAAAGGACGACTATGTGGTACTTAATAACCTGTGCCAGGTTGTGAGTGACTGTTCACCTGATGAAGAATAGGATGCTCGTGCTCACGCGCATTTTGAAGAAGCTATTCGGTCCCCTCTACATCTGAAACGGCGTGAGCTTCTACTTAGCAAAACAGAATGTGGGATCATGCAATCCCCTCACGGGGCCTAATTTTCTGGAACGGCGTGAGTTTGTACTGAGCAAAACAGAAAATGAGATCATGTAATCCCCTGACGGGGCCTAGTTTATCCTATGCTAATTACGAAAAAATACTTATGGTATGAAGATGCAACAAATCTTCTAAAATTATGCAAGGTTGTACCCTTCTATTGATTGCGAAGCATATAAAAAGTCTGTTCTTTTGCTTTTTGCCGAGGGGCATTTTCTGCCTTTGGAGGACTGTACAAGGTGGCGCCAATGACAGTGTTGTCGACGGCGTTGCACAGATATAAATGGAGAGCCATGCGTCTCTTTCGTTTACTTGCTTGCGTACATGAATATGTATGTATGTATATATATATATATACCCACGGTGCCGATTCTTCAGGGTACTCTATTTCACTGCAAATCATATAAAAGAAGATATTTCTTCTTTCTTTGCCAAGCATTCCTGCCATTGCAGGAGGGTTATCCGCACCGATAAGAGTGCTATCGAGGGCGTTGAACAAAGAGATACAAACGGGCGAACACTTTCATTGTATTTGAATGAGTTGCTTCCCTTTTAATTAGTCACTTGCTTGCATACATCTCTCTCTCTCTCTCTCTCTCTCTCTCTCTCTCTCTCTCTATATATATATATATATATATATATATATATATATATACATATATACATATATATATGAACTTCGTTGGGTAAAATGGCACTACACCGCTCATTTTTCCCTACGATTCCATATTCTGTGCATTCCAAGCTGTCGACGAGCCTCCTCAATCGAAACCCCGAGTGGTGTACGGCTTCGCTTGCATAGCTCTTTTCCGAGACAATAGCTCACGCTGTTTCACCAACAGCATACAATTACACATGCGCTTGTTGGCGACATATCAATAAGCACGGAAGACCTAAGGACTGAAGTTTATTTTTTGGCTGCTACGTTTTTTAGATATCGAATTTGCTGTTTTATTCTTTAGTCATCTCAGGTAAGAATGTTTTTAACATATTCCGAAATCAATTGCTCATCTTCTAACGCCTGCTGGTTTACAAGGAAAAAAAACGCCATCCGTTTCCATACTGTACTGTATTGAAGTTAATATATCCCGTAAAAGACGTAACGGCTCGAAATGCAACAGCAGGTAGACACGATGTTCAGGAATCTGGACACCTTCTGCTTACTACGGGTTAGATTGTGCTTTACACACAACATGGTACGAAGCTGCGTGCGTCCCGCATGCATATAGGCATGCATTGTTGAGGTCATTGGTGACACGTTCGGTTACTCAAGTGGATACAGTGTGACGCAAACATATTGTTTCCATCGTAAAATTGAAGCCTTTGACCTTTTGTAAAATGATATATATATATATATATATATATGTTCTAAGGATTTCAGCCCTATGGTGGATATTTCAATTAGCAAAGATTACAGTCTCTTAGAATTGCGTATTGTTTGCAAGCGTTGCAGAAGACATTGTTTGCGACTAGTTCATGTATAGATAGCCAAGAACGAGGCATATACAAGTGATAAGACTGTTGTGTTGGGTAAATTTACTCAAACTGACTTCAATCATGGCTAACGCGGCTGTGTCGGACAGATCTAATTAATCGGATATCAACTATGTGCTAGGATACTTTCATTGAACATTCTCGTCTCCGCTTTTTTGCACTTATATAAGGAATTTTCTATTTAGTTGTCAAGCTGCAATATGTCTTCCACGTTGTCTTTTTCTTGATTGACTACGACGTTGTTGCAGCAAGCCACACTAATTCTGATCAATGTTTCAGTCAAACATAATTCATTTCTCCACACAATGTACGGTTGATGCTATGAAGAGAGCTCATTTGTTGTTTTCTGGTATCCATATGCACGCATATAATATATATATATATACATATGTGTACAGGCGAGCTGTCGTGTGTTTTACACTTATGCTGCAGCAATAACGCCGTACAGACAGTTACTTGCATTTCAAAATATGCCTCACACGTTGTTGATTTCGTTCGCTAGTCTGTAATACAAGAGGTAGGTACGCGTTTCGTGGTCTTTCGCGTGGCAGCCACACGCTCGTGATACGAACCTTAGTTGTAAAGTGACTGCGATTACATGTAAGCAAATTATGGCTGGGCCCTAATTCGTTATCTGTAAAAATCTACAATTAATTGTAACTAGCTGTGAATAAACAGAGCAAAATATACCTGTATAGGTAGTAGTTGAATGAGTTTGCTTTATCAAAGCAATCAATTCCTGTAGCATCTCTCTCGGCAGCTGTCCTTCTGGTGCCTGTTGTACTAAAGAACTGCTTTTCATTACAAATGTAATAGTTAGTGCTAAATTCATTACCAAGCTGTGGCGGACATTGCATTAAAGGTCTATGTGAGATAAGTCAATATTTGGACGATAGAATTATATTGGTTTACTGCTTGTGAATACGTGCGCTGAAGATATTACGTTTTGAAGCACTTGTTCCTGGAAGAAGACTGAGGGATTATATAAATGTAAGGTGCCAGAATCTTCTGTCAGTAAATAGAGCACAACGGGTTACCAAAAACGGATTCATGGATATCAGGAAGGTTTCGCCAATGATTTGATTATTTCTTTTTTTTAAAAATTAGCCTTTCAACTTATTCGCAATTTTCTTCAAAATCTGTTAAGTCATTTCGGCATCACTTTGTGGAACCAGACATAGTGGAAATAGGTGGAGATGAAGCGTACCAAATAAAAAATTCCAGCTAGTCTTTCGTTACACTTTTGCTACGTGCTCGATATGTGAGTGGCAGCTTTTCCCAAAGACGCTGGAACGATTAGATAATGACTAAAACGTTGCGTGTATGCGCGCTGAAACCATCGCGCAGATCTTACTCGCTATGCTCTTCTGCTCTTCATTCCTTACGCATTGGAAAAAAAAAAGCTACTCTGTCATATTTTTTTTATATTCGCACACACTTGACGCTGTGCATTTCTCCAGCCATCTATATAATCTAAGATGGAGCAGTTGAGAGCAGCGAACCAGGAAAAGCATGCAAATATTATCTCCTGAAGCAAATTATTTCGGTAAGAAAATTTAGTATGATCAATTGCGTGCACGGAAATAGTTTATTCCTTTGCATTACAGGCGGTATTTTTGTCTGGCATATAGAAATTCCGGACGTTGTGGTCTCATGTGTACAAAGCCTTCTAAAATCGAG
>NW_028292813.1:0-16041 GCF_964252035.2 Podarcis erhardii | reverse complement strand
GCAACTGAGCTATTTGAACATCTTGCTTGAATTGCACCGCACTTTTGTTTGGGTGGTGTGCTGCAGTGCACTCATTTGGAGGTTGACGTGTCGCTATGCAAATGATAGGAAAGCTTACTTCTGGTACTTCGAAGCACGGAAAATGACGCAGGTTTTCTGTAGTGATAGGAATATAGGAGCTAATACTTTCGTTGAACTAGAAGGTCATATGCAGATTCGGACACGCTTTCTAGGTCTCAATCTGTATTTTCTGCATCTAAATTGAGTCGGTTATTAGGTTTGAACGTTTGCGAGATCTGAGGTGTGAATTGAGGCTTTCGGTTGTATCAGATGAATGCAGATGAACCAGGTTTTTCATGCATTTCATTTGGACTGGCTACTTTTCTGTCTGTGTGCAGATCTATGCGTGAAAATAACAGACACAAACCTATAAACGCGTGTGTGTGTTTGAAGATTGCTCGATGCAAATTTGCAGACGAGTGCTCTTATTGAATAACGAATACGTATAGAAAGATGCAGTTTTTCACGGCGGCGACGCACTATGATGTAAAAGACCGAGTGATAACGTACAAACAAAGTGTGCGCTACTACGCATTCAAGTTGTAAAATAAGTTGAAATGATTCTTGTGGATCTGTGGCTCATGTGAGAAGAGTTGCAGTTTCTAATTTCAGCTTCTGACACTTTAATCAGAAGCAGTCAGTGTGATTAGGGTACTCTCTGCAGTTGGCATCTACAATGCCACACAGTCAAACAATTATATATGCTAATGTAGCTCGAAAATCATTTCGAGTGGCTGTGTGTTCCAGGGTGTAAGACGATGGCGAAAAATGAATATTGTTTCCATCATAACGGGCATACACGTTTCTCGCATCGAGTGCGAGCGCCACATGCACGTTTTTCGAATTTGTGAAAGGACGTGCGCCACAATTGCGGACTTGATTCACCAGGCTGATGTAAGCTGTGCTTTGTGAAGCTGCATCGTGTCAAATCATTCACAGAATCTGCATTGAGTTATACGTTTCAATGATTCCGGACGGTTGTCAATAGTGCAGGTGCTGCTAGCAAATATGTGATTTTTCAAATTGATCACTCAAATGCTCTTGGTGTAACATAAGCAGTATATTAGTTTTTTTTAGCAACCGAATGGGGTTTTAGTTGAAGTCAGGGTAAGGCAATATACTGTAGCTGATTGTCTAATAGACGACAGAGGTCCTGTTCTTCTGAAGCTGTAATGAACAATTCTGATTGAGAACGCTTATGATCGCAGCATTGAAGGGTTGATTTTGCACAGGAATATGGAGTAGGACTATATGATGAATGTAAATCGTTTTTTTCTTTTGGAGCTTTGTCGAGTCTATTTGTAGTGCCCTGTCGCATAAAGCGTATACAGGAGCGATTACGAAAACAGATATATATATATATATATATATATATATACATATAAAATATATATATACATATATGTATATACATACATACACACAAACACACATACATACATACATACATACATACATACATACATACATGCATACATACACACATACATGCATACATAACAATATGCATCTATACTTGGTTTTAGGCAAAGGTCAAGTGTAGATCTAAAAATCTTTCTAGTTCAGTAGAAGACAGAGAGACAATTTGCTGAGTGTTGTGAGGTTATTCGACATCCGACGTCGACAAGGGAACAATCGTTGACACAGAAATGTTTGACACTGCGTGAGAAAAATAATTCCAAAACATGCTAGTGTAGGCAGAAATTTGCTTTCCATGCACAGCTGGGACTAGTTTGCTGTCGTATTTGTTACCATGATTGGCTGATGTAAACTCGAGTCTGAAGTCTCCAACTGGAAGAACATGAAACGCGCTCGACAACATTTTCCACAGGTAGAGCACAAGATATTGCAATGTGTGTACATTAGTCCCGCTAAAACAGGGGCGATTCTATCTTGTTATATGAGTTGGAGTACAGTTGATTGGAATGAAATTGAGAAGAGAGACAATTTGAAGCGGCTCATTGGAAAGGCAAGAACTTTCTTGTTTGTTGGACGTGTGCGATATTTGACACACATGTGCTCGAGAAGCGCTTATTGAGTGAAACAGATTTTCTATAGTGCGTATTTCGCATGGTAAATTGTGAATGTGCTGAGTCTGCTGTGTTGTGAGAGACTTGCTTTTTGTATGGGAGGTGCCTTCGAAAAATGGTGAAGACGAAGACGTTTGGGATTTCAGTAATAGCTGAGGTCCTTAAAAGTGGTGAGTACCGGGTGTGTGTGGTATGCTTCATGCTTCCTGTTACCAGGACTGTTGGAAGCGCCAGTCGCTAATGTGTCTGAGGGCGTACTGCTTGGGGTAGAACAATATGGATGTGACTGTATGAAACAGGTCGAAAATCCAACATTTCGCAACATTTCATGAATGAGAATGCGTCAAATTAGAATGGTGCAGGTCATTAAAAAGCAGAGATTGGAATCGCTTTGCTTTTGCTGAGTTTATCTTACTGGAGAAAGAGGACATGCACTTTTTTTTAAAATGCATGTAGGGTACGCAACTGTTTGCTCTCATATTCGAGCATGGGCTAGTATTGTGAACTTGCTTTTCTGATACATTAGAAATTTTCTGAGGGATGTGGTGGTTTATGTACAGTGTGTTTGTGGAGCAGCGATGTAGGCAATGAAGGAAAAGAGGTAAAAGAAGCCTAATACTACAAAGGTCTCAGTTTGTATGTGTGTTTGAGTAATGTCTGCCTGGCCTAACTGCAAAGTTTTTTCCAAATTCACACATGCTTGAATGACGGATCGAGGCGGTCCATGGCGTGATCGTCGCTTGGAGTTTGTGATGCTACTCTGGATGCGTAGCATTCAACAGTGACTATGCAATATGTGTTTGAGTCAGATAAAACAAATACTTACACTACATTAAAAGATTAGCATCAAAATGCAGATCTTTTCACACTTGTGTGCTAAGTGTGTAATCGCCGAAGCGTCTGTGCACACAGGGCTTCTGTTTATAAGGGAAGAGCTTTTCTGTCTGTTACATTTTTTGCGTCTAGGAACGGCAGGGACATGCGACGGTTCACGCTTAGTTTACAGCACCATGTGTTTGCGGTTTTGATTAGTGACTGTGGTATACCGGTTCGGCACATTGATTTAGCAGGCAAGCAATGAGCTACACCAGAAGAAAGCAACTGGCTATCAATTGTGGTCTGCAGGGCAGTGCTGGTCAATGCTGGTGTGCCTGACATTTACGAGCAGGCCATCGAATACGTGTCTGGATTCAGTTTTCTTTGAGCAAGGCTTGAATCGTAGAGTGCTTGATGCGACGCTTGTATTTTCTGTCTCTAATTAGCAGTTGCCATGTTTATCTGTCAGGTTACTATGCAGATTGCGTATGTGTGTTTTTGATTTTCATTTCTGTGGTCGTGCTAGAAACTGTATACGCGGCGTAATGTCATTTAACGCAGGTCGAGCTACTTTTAATGCCTGATTGAGGTTGGTGTATCTGACGTGACAGACTCACTGAACATGGTTAGTTCTTTATTTTGAAATGAAACACACTGCATCAGGACTGCGTGATTTGTGTTATCACGTGGTTGTCGAATGCGATATGGTGGACCAAATACTAGGGAGTACGTTAACAGAAGAGATACGTAATGCTGTTTTAGAATTGGAGTTTTATGCTGTTTGTTTCGGGGAACACAAGCCGTCTACACTTTCTGAAAGGCTGATCCACACATTTTTTTTCCATTGACCCTGACAGCTGCCTGTAAGCCTCTGGAAAACAGGTAGCTGCATTGTTTACGGGAGAGTAATTGTGCTGTTTTGAGTAGGCGCAAGTGTCGTGTAGAAATCTTGCATGACTGAGTTATTTGAACATTTCGCTGGAATTGGACTGCACTTTACTCCGTGTGATGTGCTGCAGTGCACTCATTCGGAGGTGGACGTACTGTATACGCGGTGTAATGTGATGTAACACAAGTCGAGCCATGTTTTGATGTCTGACTGAGGTTAGTGTATTTGACTTGACAGAGTCACTGAACATGGTCAGTTCACCATTTTAAAATGAAACACAGTGCATCAAGATTGCGTGATTTGTGTTGTCACGTGGTTGTCGAATGTGATATGGTGAACCAAATACTAGGGAGTACGTTAGCAGAAAAGATACGTACTTCTTGAAAATTGGAGTTGTATGCTTCTTGTTTCGGGGAACATAAGCCGTCTACATTTTCTGAAAGGCTGATCCACAGCTGTCCTTCTCACGCTGGTCTTGACAGCCGCCTGTAAGCTTCTGGAAAACAGGTAGCTGCGTTGATTACGCGAGATGTAATTGAGCTGTTCTGCGTAAGCGCTAGTGTCGTGTATAGACATGTTTCAAAACTGAGACTTTGGAACACTTCGCTGGAATTGCACCGCATTTTTTTTCTGGTGATGTGCTGCAGTGCACTCGTTCGGATGTTGACGTGTTGCTATGCAAGTGATACGAAAGCTTACTTTTGGTAGTTCGAAGCACGAAAAATGATGCAGATCTTCTGTAATGATAGGAATATAGGAGCTAGTACATTTGTTGAACTAAAAGGTCATATGCAGATTCGGACACGCTTTCTAGGTCTCGATCTGTACTTTTTGTATCTGGAATACAGTCGGGCTGAACGTTTGCGAGATCTGACTGTGTAAATTCATGGTAGAGGTTGTATCAGATGAATGGAGACGACACGATTTTTCAGTCAGTTTTTTCAATCTGGCTACTTTTCTGTCTGTATGCACGTCTATTCGCGAAAATAACAGACACAAACCTATAAACGCGTGTGTGTGTTTGAATATTGCTCGATGCAAAATTGCAGACGGGTGCTTTTGTCAAATATTCTATACGTATGAAAAGATGCAGTTTTTCACGGCGGCGACGCACTATGATGTAAAAGACCGAGTGATTACGTACAAACAACGTGTGCGCTACCACGCATTCAAGTTGTGAAACAAGTTGAAATGATTCTTGTGGATCTGTGGCTCATGTGAGAAGAGTCGCAGTTTCTATTTTCAGCTTCTGACACCTTAATCAGAAGCTGTCAGTGTGATTAGGATACTCTCTGCAGTTGGCATTTACAACGCCACACAGTCAAACAATTATATATGCTAACATAGCGCGAAAATAATTTCGAGTGGCTCTGTGTGCCAGGGTGTAAGGAGATAGAGAAAGATGAACATTGTTTCAATCATAACGGCTATAGACGGTTCTCGCATTGAGTGCGAGCGCCACATGCACGTTTTTCGAATTTGTGAAAGGACGTGCACCACAATTGCGGACTTGATTCACCAGGTTGATGTAAGCTGTATTTTGTGAAGCTGCATCGTGTCAAATCATTCACAGAATCTGCTTTGAGTTATGCGTTTCAATGATTCCGGGCGGTCATCAATAGTGCAGGTGCTGCTAGCAAATATCTGCTTTTTCAAACTGATCACTTGAATGTTCCTGGTGTAACATAAGCAGTAATAGTTTTTTGGCAGCAACCGAATGGGGTATTAGTTGAAGTCAGAGTAAGGCAATATACGTGTTACTGATTGTCAAATAGACGACAGACGTCCTGTTTTTTTGAAGTTGTAATGAACAAATCTGATTGAGAACGCTCACGAGCGTAGCATTGGAGGGTTGATTTTGCATAGAAAAATGGTGTAGGACTCTATGATGATTGTTGATCGTTTGTTTGTTTTGGAGCTTTGTCGAGTCTATTTGTAGTGCCCTGTCGCATGATGCGTATACAGGAGCGATTACGGGAAGAAATATATATATATATATATATATATATATATATATTCATACATACGCACTTATATGCATAGATATCAATATGTATTCATACTAGGTTCTAGGCAAACGTCAGATGTAGACCTATAAAACGTTTACGTTCAGTAGGAGTCAGAGCGACAATCTGCTGAGTGTTGTGATTTTATTCGACATCCGACGTCGACAAGAGAACCAGCCTTGACGCAGAAATCTTTGACACTGCGTGAAAAAAAGAGTTCTAAAGCATGCTAGTGAAGGCATAAATTCGCTTGCCATGCACAGCTGGGACTAGTTTGCTGTCGTATTTGTTACCATGATTGGCTGATGTGAACTCGAGTCTGAAACCTCCAAGTAAAAGAACATGAAACGCGCTCGACAACATTTTCCACAGGTAGAGCACAAGATATTGCCGTGTGTGTACATTAGTCTCGCAAAGGCAAAGGTAATTCGATCTTGTTATACGAGTTGGAGTACAGTTGATAGGAATGAAATTGAGAAGAGAGACAATTTGAAGCGGCTCATTGGAAAGGCAAGAACATTATTGTTTGTTGGACGTGTGCGATATTTGACACACATGTGCTCGAGAAGCGCTTATTGAGTGAAACAGATTTTCTATAGTGCGTATTTCGCATGGTAAATTGTGAATGTGCTGAGTCTGCTGTGTTGTGAGAGACTTGCTTTTTGTATGGGAGGTGCCTTCGAAAAATGGTGAAGACGAAGACGTTTGGGATTTCAGTAATAGCTGAGGTCCTTAAAAGTGGTGAGTACCGGGTGTGTGTGGTATGCTTCATGCTTCCTGTTACCAGGACTGTTGGAAGCGCCAGTCGCTAATGTGTCTGAGGGCGTACTGCTTGGGGTAGAACAATATGGATGTGACTGTATGAAACAGGTCGAAAATCCAACATTTCGCAACATTTCATGAATGAGAATGCGTCAAATTAGAATGGGGCAGGTCATTAAAAAGCAGAGATTGGAATCGCTTTGCTTTTGCTGAGTTTATCTTACTGGAGAAAGAGGACATGCACTTTTTTTTAAAATGCATGTAGGGTACGCAACTGTTTGCTCTCATATTCGAGCATGGGCTAGTATTGTGAACTTGCTTTTCTGATACATTAGAAATTTTCTGAGGGATGTGGTGGTTTATGTACAGTGTGTGTGTGGAGCAGCGATGTAGGCAATGAAGGAAAAGAGGTAAAAGAAGCCTAATACTACAAAGGTCTCAGTTTGTATGTGTGTTTGAGTAATGTCTAGGCTGGCCTAACTGCAAAGTTTTTTCCAAATTCACACATGCTTGAATGACGGATCGAGGCGGTCCATGGCGTGATCGTCGCTTGGAGTTTGTGATGCTACTCTGGATGCGTAGCATTCAACAGTGACTATGCAATATGTGTTTGAGTCAGATAAAACAAATACTTACACTACATTAAAAGATTAGCATCAAAATGCAGATCTTTTCACACTTGTGTGCTAAGTGTGTAATCGCCGAAGCGTCTGTGCACACAGGGCTTCTGTTTATAAGGGAAGAGCTTTTCTGTCTGTTACATTTTTTGCGTCTAGGAACGGCAGGGACATGCGACGGTTCACGCTTAGTTTACAGCACCATGTGTTTGCGGTTTTGATTAGTGACTGTGGTATACCGGTTCGGCACATTGATTTAGCAGGCAAGCAATGAGCTACACCAGAAGAAAGCAACTGGCTATCAATTGTGGTCTGCAGGGCAGTGCTGGTCAATGCTGGTGTGCCTGACATTTACGAGCAGGCCATCGAATACGTGTCTGGATTCAGTTTTCTTTGAGCAAGGCTTGAATCGTAGAGTGCTTGATGCGACGCTTGTATTTTCTGTCTCTAATTAGCAGTTGCCATGTTTATCTGTCAGGTTACTATGCAGATTGCGTATGTGTGTTTTTGATTTTCATTTCTGTGGTCGTGCTAGAAACTGTATACGCGGCGTAATGTCATTTAACGCAGGTCGAGCTACTTTTAATGCCTGATTGAGGTTGGTGTATCTGACGTGACAGACTCACTGAACATGGTTAGTTCTTTATTTGAAATGAAACACACTGCATCAGGACTGCGTGATTTGTGTTATCACGTGGTTGTCGAATAAATATGGTGGACCAAATACTAGGGAGTACGTTAACAGAAGAGATACGTAATGCTGTTTTAGAATTGGAGTTTTATGCTGTTTGTTTCGGGGAACACAAGCCGTCTACACTTTCTGAAAGGCTGATCCACACTTTTTTTTTCCATTGACCCTGACAGCTGCCTGTAAGCCTCTGGAAAACAGGTAGCTGCATTGTTTACGGGAGAGTAATTGTGCTGTTTTGAGTAGGCGCAAGTGTCGTGTAGAAATCTTGCATGACTGAGTTATTTGAACAATTCGCTGGAATTGGACTGCACTTTACTCCGTGTGATGTGCTGCAGTGCACTCATTCGGAGGTGGACGTACTGTATACGCGGTGTAATGTGATGTAACACAAGTCGAGCCATGTTTAGATGTCTGACTGAGGTTAGTGTATTTGACTTGACAGAGTCACTGAACATGGTCAGTTCACCATTTTAAAATGAAACACAGTGCATCAAGATTGCGTGATTTGTGTTGTCACGTGGTTGTCGAATGTGATATGGTGAACCAAATACTAGGGAGTACGTTAGCAGAAAAGATACGTACTTCTTGAAATTGGAGTTGTATGCTTCTTGTTTCGGGGAACATAAGCCGTCTACATTTTCTGAAAGGCTGATCCACAGCTGTCCTTCTCACGCTGGTCTTGACAGCCGCCTGTAAGCTTCTGGAAAACAGGTAGCTGCATTGATTACGCGAGATGTAATTGAGCTGTTCTGCGTAAGCGCTAGTGTCGTGTATAGACATGTTTCAAAACTGAGACTTTGGAACACTTCGCTGGAATTGCACCGCATTTTTTTTCTGGTGATGTGCTGCAGTGCACTCGTTCGGATGTTGACGTGTTGCTATGCAAGTGATACGAAAGCTTACTTTTGGTAGTTCGAAGCACGAAAAATGATGCAGATCTTCTGTAATGATAGGAATATAGGAGCTAGTACATTTGTTGAACTAAAAGGTCATATGCAGATTCGGACACGCTTTCTAGGCCTCAATCTGTACTTTTTGTATCTGGAATAAAGTCGGGCTGAACGTTTGCGAGATCTGACTGTGTAAATTCATGGTAGAGGTTGTATCAGATGAATGGAGACGACACGATTTTTCAGTCAGTTTTTTCAATCTGGCTACTTTTCTGTCTGTATGCACGTCTATTCGCGAAAATAACAGACACAAACCTATAAACGCGTGTGTGTGTTTGAATATTGCTCGATGCAAAATTGCAGACGGGTGCTTTTGTCAAATATTCTATACGTATGAAAAGATGCAGTTTTTCACGGCGGCGACGCACTATGATGTAAAAGACCGAGTGATTACGTACAAACAACGTGTGCGCTACCACGCATTCAAGTTGTGAAACAAGTTGAAATGATTCTTGTGGATCTGTGGCTCATGTGAGAAGAGTCGCAGTTTCTATTTTCAGCTTCTGACACCTTAATCAGAAGCTGTCAGTGTGATTAGGATACTCTCTGCAGTTGGCATTTACAACGCCACACAGTCAAACAATTATATATGCTAACATATCGCGAAAATAATTTCGAGTGGCTCTGTGTGCCAGGGTGTAAGGAGATAGAGAAAGATGAACGTTGTTTCGATCATAACGGCTATAGACGGTTCTCGCATTGAGTGCGAGCGCCACATGCACGTTTTTCGAATTTGTGAAAGGACGTGCACCACAATTGCGGACTTGATTCACCAGGTTGATGTAAGCTGTATTTTGTGAAGCTGCATCGTGTCAAATCATTCACAGAATCTGCTTTGAGTTATGCGTTTCAATGATTCCGGGCGGTCATCAATAGTGCAGGTGCTGCTAGCAAATATCTGCTTTTTCAAACTGATCACTTGAATGTTCCTGGTGTAACATAAGCAGTAATAGTTTTTTGGCAGCAACCGAATGGGGTATTAGTTGAAGTCAGAGTAAGGCAATATACGTGTTACTGATTGTCAAATAGACGACAGACGTCCTGTTTTTTTGAAGTTGTAATGAACAAATCTGATTGAGAACGCTCACGAGCGTAGCATTGGAGGGTTGATTTTGCATAGAAAAATGGTGTAGGACTCTATGATGATTGTTGATCGTTTGTTTGTTTTGGAGCTTTGTCGAGTCTATTTGTAGTGCCCTGTCGCATGATGCGTATACAGGAGCGATTACGGGAAGAAATATATATATATATATATATATATATATACATACATACGCACTTATATGCATAGATATCAATATGTATTTATACTAGGTTCTAGGCAAACGTCAGATGTAGACCTATAAAACGTTTACGTTCAGTAGGAGTCAGAGCGACAATCTGCTGAGCGTTGTGATTTTATTCGACATCCGACGTCGACAAGAGAACCAGCCTTGACGCAGAAATCTTTGACACTGCGTGAAAAAAAGAGTTCTAAAGCATGCTAGTGAAGGCATAAATTCGCTTGCCATGCACAGCTGGGACTAGTTTGCTGTCGTATTTGTTACCATGATTGGCTGATGTAAACTCGAGTCTGAAACCTCCAAGTAAAAGAACATGAAACGCGCTCGACAACATTTTCCACAGGTAGAGCACAAGATATTGCCGTGTGTGTACATTAGTCTCGCAAAGGCAAAGGTAATTCGATCTTGTTATACGAGTTGGAGTACAGTTGATTGGAATGAAATTGAGAAGAGAGACAATTTGAAGCGGCTCATTGGAAAGGCAAGAACATTATTGTTTGTTGGACGTGTGCGATATTTGACACACATGTGCTCGAGAAGCGCTTATTGAGTGAAACAGATTTTCTATAGTGCGTATTTCGCATGGTAAATTGTGAATGTGCTGAGTCTGCTGTGTTGTGAGAGACTTGCTTTTTGTATGGGAGGTGCCTTCGAAAAATGGTGAAGACGAAGACGTTTGGGATTTCAGTAATAGCTGAGGTCCTTAAAAGTGGTGAGTACCGGGTGTGTGTGGTATGCTTCATGCTTCCTGTTACCAGGACTGTTGGAAGCGCCAGTCGCTAATGTGTCTGAGGGCGTACTGCTTGGGGTAGAACAATATGGATGTGACTGTATGAAACAGGTCGAAAATCCAACATTTCGCAACATTTCATGAATGAGAATGCGTCAAATTAGAATGGTGCAGGTCATTAAAAAGCAGAGATTGGAATCGCTTTGCTTTTGCTGAGTTTATCTTACTGGAGAAAGAGGACATGCACTTTTTTTTAAAATGCATGTAGGGTACGCAACTGTTTGCTCTCATATTCGAGCATGGGCTAGTATTGTGAACTTGCTTTTCTGATACATTAGAAATTTTCTGAGGGATGTGGTGGTTTATGTACAGTGTGTGTGTGGAGCAGCGATGTAGGCAATGAAGGAAAAGAGGTAAAAGAAGCCTAATACTACAAAGGTCTCAGTTTGTATGTGTGTTTGAGTAATGTCTGCCTGGCCTAACTGCAAAGTTTTTTCCAAATTCACACATGCTTGAATGACGGATCGAGGCGGTCCATGGCGTGATCGTCGCTTGGAGTTTGTGATGCTACTCTGGATGCGTAGCATTCAACAGTGACTATGCAATATGTGTTTGAGTCAGATAAAACAAATACTTACACTACATTAAAAGATTAGCATCAAAATGCAGATCTTTTCACACTTGTGTGCTAAGTGTGTAATCGCCGAAGCGTCTGTGCACACAGGGCTTCTGTTTATAAGGGAAGAGCTTTTCTGTCTGTTACATTTTTTGCGTCTAGGAACGGCAGGGACATGCGACGGTTCACGCTTAGTTTACAGCACCATGTGTTTGCGGTTTTGATTAGTGACTGTGATATACCGGTTCGGCACATTGATTTAGCAGGCAAGCAATGAGCTACACCAGAAGAAAGCAACTGGCTATCAATTGTGGTCTGCAGGGCAGTGCAGGTCAATGCTGGTGTGCCTGACATTTGAGAGCTGGCCCTCGAATACGTTTCTGGACGCAGGTCTGTTTGAGCAGGACATGAATCGCAGAGAGCTTGACGGGACGCTTGTATTTTCTGTCTTTAATTAGAAGTTGCCATGTTTATCTGTCAGGCTACTATGCAAATTGCGTATGTGTGATTTTGAATTTCTATTTCTGTGAGTGTGCTGGAGAGTGTATACGCGGTGTAATGTGATATAACGCAGGTCGAGCAATCTTTGATGTCTGATTGAGGTTAGTGTATCTGACATGACAGACTCACTGAACATGGTTAGTTCTTTATTTTGAAATGAAACACACTGCATCAGGACTGCGTGATTTGTGTTATCACGTGGTTGTCGAATGCGATATGGTGGACCAAATACTAGGGAGTACGCTAGCAGAGGAGATACGTACTCCTTGAAAATTGAACCTTTTATGCCATTTTGTTTCGGGGAATACAAGCCGTCTACAATTCCTGAAGATCTGAGGCACACCTGTCCTTCTCGCACTGGTCTTGACAGCCGCCTGTAAGCCTGTGGAAAATAGGTAGCTTCATTGTTTACGCGAGATTTAATTGAGCTGTTCTGAGTAGGCGCAAGTGTCGTGTGTAGAAACTCTTGCAAGACTGAGTTATTCGAAAACATTTTGCTGTAATTGTAGGCACGTTATTTCGCGTGATGTGCCGAAGCGAACTCATTCGGAGGTGGACGTATTGTATGCGCGGTGTAATGTGATGTAACACAGGTCGAGCCATATTTTGATGTCTGACTGAAGCTAGTGTACTTGTTTTGACAGACTCAATGAACATGGTCAGTTCTTTTTTTAAAAAATAAGACATACCGCGTCAGGACTGCGTGATTTGTGTTATCAGGTGGTTGTCGAATGTGATATGGTGTACCAAATACTAGGGAGTACGTTAGCAGACACGATCGGTACTGCTGCTTGATAATTGGAGTTTTATGCTACTTTGTTCGGGGAACACAAGCCGTCTACATTTTCTGAAAGGCTGACGCACACCTGTCCTTCTCACACTGGTTTTGACAGCCGCCTGTAAGCCTCTGAGAAGCAGGTAGCTGCATTGTTTACTCGGGAGGTAATTGAGCGGTTCTGAGTAGGCGCAAGCGTCGTGTGTAGTTATTCTGCAAAACTGAGTTATTCGAACATTTCGCTGGAATTGTACCGCACGTTACTTCGGGTGATGTGCTGCAGTGCACTAATTCGGATGCGGGCGTATTCTATACGCGATGTATTCTGATGTAACACAGGTCGAGCCATGTTTTGTTGTCTGACTGAGCTTAGTGTATTTGACTTGACAGATTCACTGAACATGGTCAGTCCTTTATTTTGAAATGAAACACACTGCAACAGGATTGCGTGATTTATGTCATATCGTAGTTGTCGAATGTGCTTGGTGAACCAAACACTAGGGGGTATGTTAGCAGACGAGATAAGTTCTGCTGCTTATCTTCAGCGTTCTAGCCATTTGTGTCGGAGAACACAAGCCGTCTACAATATCTGAAACGCTGACGCACACCTGCCTTTCTCACACTGGTCTTAACAGCCGCCTGTAAGCCTTTGGAAAATAGGAAGCTGCATTGTTTACTTGAGATCTAATTGAGCTGTTCTCAGTAGGCGCAAGTGTCATGTGCTGAATTCCTGAGCAACTGAGCTAATCGAACATCTTGCTGGAATTGCACCGCACTTTTGTTTGGGTGATTTGCTGCAGTGCACTCATTCGGAGGTGGGCGTACTGTATACGCGATGTATTCTGATGTAACACAGGTCGAGCCATCTTTTGTTGTCTGACTGAGGTTAGTGTGTTTGACTTGACAGACTCACTGAACTTGGTCAGTTTTTTATTTTCAAATGAAACATTCTGCATCAGAATTGCGTGATTTGTGTTATCACGTGGTTGTCGAATGTGATATGGTGGACCAAATACTAGGGAGTACGTTAGCAGAAAAGATACGTACTTCTTGAAAATTGGAGTTGTATGCTTCTTGTTTCGGGGAACATAAGCCGTCTACAATTTCTGAAAGGCTGATCTACACCTGTCCTTCTCACACTGGTCTTAACAGCCGCCTGTAAGCCTCTGGAAAATAGGAAGCTGCATTGTTTACTTGAGATCTAATTGAGCTGTTCTCAGTAGGCGCAAGTGTCATGTGTTGAATTCCTGAGCAACTGAGCTATTTGAACATCTTGCTGAAATTGCACCGCACGTTTGTTTGGGTGATGTGCTGCAGTGCACTCATTCGGAGGTGGGCGTACTGTGTACGCGATGTATTCTGATGTAACACAGGTCGAGCCAACTTTTGTTGTCTGACTGAGGTTAGTGTGTTTGACTTGACAGACTCACTGAACTCGGTCAGTTTTTTATTTTCAAATGAAACATTCTGCATCAGGATTGCGTGATTTGTGTTGTCACGTGGTTTGTCGAATGTGATATGGTGGACCAACTGCTAGGGAGTACGTTAGCAGAAAAGCTACGTACTTCTTGAATATTGGAGTTGTATGCTTCTTGTTTCGGGGAACATAAGCCGTCTACAGTTTCTGAAAGGCTGATCCACACCTGTCCATCTCACACTGGTCTTAACAGCCGCCTGTAAGCCTCTGGAAAATAGGAAGCTGCATTGTTTACTTGAGATCTAATTGAGCTGTTCTCAGAAGGCGCAAGTGTCATGCGTTGAATTCCTGAGCAACTGAGCTATTTGAACATCTTGCTGGAATTGCACCGCACTTTTGTTTGGGTGATGTGCTGCAGTGCACTCATTCGGAGGGGGGCGTACTGTATACGCGATGTATTCTGATGTAACACAGGTCGAGCCATGTTTTGTTGTCTGACTGAGGTTAGTGTGTTTGACTTGACAGACTCACTGAACTTGGTCAGTTTTTCATTTTCAAATGAAACATTCTGCATCAGGATTGCGTGATTTGTGCTGTCACGTGGTTGTCGAATGTGATATGGTGGACCAACTGTTAGGGAGTACGTTAGCAGAAAAGATACGTACTTTTTGAAAATTGGAGTTGTATGCTTCTTGATTCGGGGAACATAAGCCGTCTACATTTTCTGAAAGGCTGATCCACACCTGTCTTTCTCACACTGGTCTTAACAGCCGCCTGTAAGCTTCTGGAAAATAGGAAGCTGCATTGTTTACTTGAGATCTAATTGAGCTGTTCTAAGAGGCGCAAGTGTCATGTGTTGAATTCCTGAGCAACTGAGCTATTTGAACATCTTGCTTGAATTGCACCGCACTTTTGTTTGGGTGGTGTGCTGCAGTGCACTCATTTGGAGGTTGACGTGTCGCTATGCAAATGATAGGAAAGCTTACTTCTGGTACTTCGAAGCACGGAAAATGACGCAGGTTTTCTGTAGTGATAGGAATATAGGAGCTAATACTTTCGTTGAACTAGAAGGTCATATGCAGATTCGGACACGCTTTCTAGGTCTCAATCTGTATTTTCTGCATCTAAATTGAGTCGGTTATTAGGTTTGAACGTTTGCGAGATCTGAGGTGTGAATTGAGGCTTTCGGTTGTATCAGATGAATGCAGATGAACCAGGTTTTTCATGCATTTCATTTGGACTGGCTACTTTTCTGTCTGTGTGCAGATCTATGCGTGAAAATAACAGACACAAACCTATAAACGCGTGTGTGTGTTTGAAGATTGCTCGATGCAAATTTGCAGACGAGTGCTCTTATTGAATAACGAATACGTATAGAAAGATGCAGTTTTTCACGGCGGCGACGCACTATGATGTAAAAGACCGAGTGATAACGTACAAACAAAGTGTGCGCTACTACGCATTCAAGTTGTAAAATAAGTTGAAATGATTCTTGTGGATCTGTGGCTCATGTGAGAAGAGTTGCAGTTTCTAATTTCAGCTTCTGACACTTTAATCAGAAGCAGTCAGTGTGATTAGGGTACTCTCTGCAGTTGGCATCTACAATGCCACACAGTCAAACAATTATATATGCTAATGTAGCTCGAAAATCATTTCGAGTGGCTGTGTGTTCCAGGGTGTAAGACGATGGCGAAAAATGAATATTGTTTCCATCATAACGGGCATACACGTTTCTCGCATCGAGTGCGAGCGCCACATGCACGTTTTTTCGAATTTGTGAAAGGACGTGCGCCACAATTGCGGACTTGATTCACCAGGCTGATGTAAGCTGTGCTTTGTGAAGCTGCATCGTGTCAAATCATTCACAGAATCTGCATTGAGTTATACGTTTCAATGAT
>NW_028292814.1:0-7000 GCF_964252035.2 Podarcis erhardii | reverse complement strand
CTGATTCATCGCGAAGGCGACAGCTTGCTAGAATGTATATAGGTAAAGTTTGTATCTATATATATATATAGATATAGATATATATGTATTGGCGCATAATACACTTTTTTTTCCGCAGACGTTTCTATTCACAAAGATATCCTGAAAGTATGTATCTATATATATATGTATATATAGATATATATGTACTGGCGCATAATACATTTTATTTTTTCCGCAGACGTTTCTATTCACAAAGATATTCTGATGCCCTCCACTACTGTCACCATACATAGAGTGTCAAGTCTCCGAAGAGTGCCCGTATACGTTTTTAGCATGGTCCTGTGTCAATTATCAAATATTACAAAATGTATACATATAAATGCCGTGATGGTGAGTTTACTACAAATTATTTGGTCAAATGGAAAGAACTTGATGACATCGAGCAAGGCAAGCCACCTCTAATAGATCAACGATTTCGGAAACAATGAAATTGTAAACTGCGCAGGTATGACAGGATGTTTCCAGCTCCCAACTTAAACTCATGGAACTTACGTAGAGTATGTGGTCAGTGCTACCGATGTGACAACGTATCGCTCGCAAATAGATTATAACTTTGTGAAGTACGCTTACGCTTGAAGATTCGACAAAATTTATGAGTTAGTCAGACGCACTTCCATGATACATGCATTCCAAGTGAAAAACTCGAACCTTGGCCCAGCAAACGTCATAGCAGGTAGCTAGAGCACCACTTTCATATCATGTCAAAAGCATGCACACAAGCCGTCTGCGTTACTTTATGCTCAGCGACAGATAATGATATAGATGGAGCAAATGAGTTTTGTTTTCTACAGGCCATGCGTGTAATATTCTTCGGAGCCAGAACAAGGCTTCTAAATTAGCCGGCTTCTGGCATTTAGTCTGCCTTACCGCGCTACTTGTAGCAGCGTATACACGCTTGTGACTAAAGCCCCGTCGTACGAACTGCATTCTCTAGTGTAGCTCGTTGGGGAAGAGCATTAACAGTCTCCACTATTCCAAGCCAACGCAGGAACTCCACTGCCTAGCGCAGCCAACGAGGCAGCCACAGTACGCGGCTGAACGTAGCCTTGTTGAAGAATGAATACTGTAGAAGCGAAGGCGAATATGCCAAAGGTGACTGCAATAGGCCCTATTATTTTCTGTTGAAGGGTGCAGACTTGACCTGTAATCAGCTTATCTGAAGCGAAAGAAGACAAATGAAGACAGACTCGAGAAACACTTGTGTGTATGGAGGTCATATGACGGCTTCTGGTAATTGAATGTAACAGTTGATTTTTTGGAATTGAAAAACTAGAACCTGAATATGGAATCGCAAGCCTTTATTGATAAAATCGCTACTCGTCGTATCACGTTTTTCTTTATGATTGATTTGCCCTTGCAAAGATGGTTTCAGAAGAGGTCGAGCCGCCGTCTTAAAGACTGTCTACTATGTACTGTTACCCTTGGGTTCAGGGCAAGACATTGGTGCGCTCACCTCCGGTAACTGCTGACCAGCAAACGCAAGAGACGTATAAACCCAAGCACAGCGATATAATTCCAGCAGAGGCCCCCGTCAAACAACTACCAAGAACCATGGGAGAAGTAAATCCTGAGATTCAAAAATTCATAACAATTATATGGAGCACATGCTTGCCGAAAGATATTCAATACGCAATAGCCAAGTACTTACTCTAGACTCCAATTACGCTTTGTACTATAGGTAGTGTCATATCGAAATAAGTTTCTAGAATTATCTTCATTTTCCACGCACTACAGATAGTACTTGTCAGAATTCCAACACAGCGCAAATCTTTGCACAAACAGAGCCGCATATTATGTATCGAGTGCGACTGAGTTCGACACAGATATATATTTATATATATACATATATGTATACATATGTAATGAAGTGCCGTTTTCAGCTGCACAGGTTGATCATTTTGATACGCTGTATTATATCAGCAGCATATGCTTAAGGTCTCACTATCATCAGATTAGTAGTAAGGAACTGCTATACAAGAGGTGTTCACCACTCATTGGGCAGACGTACGGTCGGAGTACAACTCCTCCTGTCGACTTCCGCTTTCAAGAGCGGTATTTTCTACATGTTTTAATTTGGATGATCGTTTGAGGAAATATTCTAGAGGTGTTGCTGAAGCTGCCCTAATGCTTCCTGAAAAACCTGAAAGCATGACAGTTCGTCTTCAAAGACATCATACGTTTCGGACTCGAGCAAGCGTTGTTTGCAAGGAAGTCGGGGTAACCGTATGATACTGTGAAGATATACTCGAGTGACTGTAATTGTAAAGAGAAAAAGTCTATCTGTATTTTGCGCGCTTCCCGAAAAAATCAAAGTGTCTACCTGATACAGTTGTGCAGTCATATACCTTCAATAATCATTCTCGGACTTGAGCGCTCGAATGAAATTGCTGTCAATTCTTCTCTTTTTCTCGGAACAATTTGTTGAATTTGGGTACAGAGGAAGATCTTGGCAGCCGGTTTGACTTAAAAGTAAATTATGGTTCAGCAAAGTTGATTTCAGCATACATTGTCGTGATGAAGGGAGATGCAGTTTTCGAAAAACCTCTGAGAGACGAACTTAAGAAGAAAATGTGCTTTCTCATGCTTGCAACTGTCTGTGTTTTTCAATGGCCGTCAGCGTGGCAAGGGGGCTGTCAAGATTTCTGGGGAAGAAGGCACACCACAGCGTCATGTCAGTCTAATTTTATACTAACAATAGACCTGGTACTAGAGCATGCATTTGCCTTCGTTAGTCTATGTACGCTACACGACCGCGTGTGGCTCTGTTTCCACGATCAAAATATTGATGAACGAAAAATTAGAACCGTAAAAGTTTAGCGTATGCTGGTCAGAAGCTGATGTGCGATTGAATCGAATCGCCCAAAGAAGTGATAATAAATATGGCTTGGTCAAAATGAATCGTTTTGCCTCCTTTTATGAATTGAGGCGGTTATTGTGTACATTTAAGCATCAAGGTCGGCGAACACTCAATGTGAGACTCAGATAATAGTGAGTAAAACCCAATATCACGAAGCAGAATCTCATTTTCTAAAGCAGCGCACGCATAATGTTTTTTTCCGTTCCAACATAACGTTTTTACCACCAGACCTGAGGGAGGATTGAAAACTACCCCCGACAAAGAGAGCCAAAGCAGCGTGCAAAGCCGATGAGTAGCTCTGTACTGTATCGTAGCAGAGTAGGATACTTTACTTATGCACGATGCGTGAGTAGCTGAGGGTGCGGTGCACTCATTTTCGCGAACGAACAGCGTCAAATCCATGTTCAAAATTTTTGTGAAATGACTCGACCGAGTGGAAGTATCAAGAGGTTACCTACGCGACTTGAGTGCTATGTTGAATTTTTCGCGCCTGTTACGTGGCCATAGCAAAAGAATTTTGGAGAAGCTTATAGATAAGCACATTCAGTATTGGGCCCCTTTGGGAAAATGCACTCAGTGACGGCGTTGCTAATTTGTGTTTTGGCGACCTCACCCAGCTCTGAGGTTTTGCTACAAGGTAGGTACTGAAACTCTAGACCATCTTCTGCCCGCATGCGATTGCAATATCAATAACATTTGTTTCACGCAGCCGTATAATTAAATCCAAGCAGGAAATTTTTTTATAAAGAAAGTTTGTGTTTTGAACTATGTATAAAATTTGGCTGTTTGTGACTCCAGGGCCGAAACAAACATTAAGTACCCAGCAAAACACCGTACTCAAAAAAGCCGAACTACAATCTCTTATAACTGGGGAGACAAGAAGCGAAAGGGCACAGTCCAAGAGCTCCGGCTCCCCACTCGGAGTACGTTGCATCTAAATACGTTTTACTATGTTGCACAAAAAGGGACGTCTTAACGCTATTGCAGAATTATGTGCAACAGCAGCTTTCAGGGAGCAGTTGAAAAAGCGTTCAAGCATCAAGAAAGTGTGACTACTAATTCGAATGAAGAGATTCCTCTGTTTGTTACAGCGTCGATTCAAAGAAGCGGTATATAAGCTCAAGAAGTTATTTTCTTCCAAAAATTTGGATAAGGAAGCATGGAGGGAAAGCGCTGTAAGGCATTATGCGTATAACCAGCGCGAATTACGTTCTGGTAAGACACGATAATGCCTCAATATACTTTATAAAATTCTGACTCGTTACCCTCAACCTTTTGTCAAATCTGCTGATGAGAGGCTGTTGCCTTCCGCAATTTTGTTCACACTTCTCAGGTGTTATGGATTGTTTAGAACTTCCTCTAGAATCTAAGCTACGAAATAAGGGGCTTCAATTATGTAATAAATTTCCTTCCAACGTGAGGCAGCTGTGCGACCAATTGGCATTGTGGTTGCACCAAGAACTTGTACGGTTGAAGGATTCATGCAAACAACCAGTAGTAGGTAGGCAATATTACGAGAATAACTATAGCACATTTATATTTGTGGGCTAAAAATCGGAGTTTTATAAAGAATCCACCTTTTAACTTTAGCTTTTATGGAAAGTGTTGTTCTACAGAATGTCTGCGAATGCTTGCGCTTCCGTTGACGCATCCGATGATAACAGAATTGGCTTCTAAAGCTGGCTGTAAGTAGACCCGGCATCACAGATGTTGTTAGACCGCTGCAGTTTTGATATATAAACGGATATGCGCATACAATCAGAATTCAATGCATGAGCGGATGTATAAAACAACCACTGCAAGAAAATCTAGAATCTCTTGAGGACATATCAAACAGCGAAGAAAAATGCCAAGCTATGTGCACGGCTACACAATGACACATGCTGATCATGTGCAGCAAGGTCGCCATACAGTATTCACTACAATGACAATCTACTCGAAAAAGTTAAAAATAACTTCCAGAACGTCATGGAATCGCCTGGCTCGACCGCTCTATTTTTCGACGAGTTCATGGCCCGGTCTTCGAGCCTCTACTTGCTATCCACGGCAAGAATTCGCGCCCTGCTGATGAGTAAAAAGTTCAAAGCTCCGTCAGAAGAAAGTCGTCAAATTTTTCTGCGCGTATGTAACGCCAGCTTGTTACAAAATAGCTTATGTGTCAAGAGAAAAGTTCCAGCTGCAAGTTTCACTGCAACTACACCCTTACCGACCACTGCTCGATCGCCGGCACGTTCCTATTGTCAAGATGAAGTGACTTTGGCTAGACTATCTTTGATTGAGTGCGCTATGTTTACCTTACTTGCATACTTCTCTTGCAGACGTGGAGATACTATTTTCTCAAAGTGCTAGAGGGAGTTCCTCACGTGGATCCATTGCTATTAAAACTCATTATCTCCATAACCACTAAACAGTGCAACAGATCAAACAAACGTATTATCAAGGTGTTTCATAAAGGAAAATTTTTTAGGGTTAAAACTGAGGAAGTAAGAATACTTCTCTGGGACAAAATCATTCGCGACGCGGTAAAAACCGATGAACTCACATGTTCCAAAAACGGCAGCACGAACTGTCTCGTCATTGAGACTTACCTCAATTGGAAAAAACGGGTCCTGCCTCACTTGCGAGCCCTGGTGGAGAAGAACAGTTTGATCGCACCTGATCCCTCGGTTTTGAAAGGAAATACCGGCTCTGAAGACTCAGACGACCCGTCGAATGCAAGAGAGAAAGAAAATCTGGAATCAAGAATACGTCAGAACACCTCCGCTGACTTCTCTCTTAGTGAGCCAGAGGACGAAACTTCAAGTAGAAAACTATTCTACGTGAACAGCCTTTTTCCCCGAATTGAATGTTATGTGCGGTTTCAGGCCTAACATTTCGAGATTTGAAGTTTGCTTGGCTGCTCAGCTTCCTGGGCAAGCACAAATGGTCGCGAAAAATACTCATGTCCGTATCTCGCGTCGTGGTTACGAAAATGCTTAAGTCCAAAAGAGCCGTTCAGGAAAAAGAACGAGAAGACACAAGCAGACAGTTCACAAGTGTTGAAGAAATTGTAGCCACTTCGTATTATCAAGGTTTCAAAAAGGACGCGGAAGTTTTCGCCGCGTCAGGTAAAGATGGTCTGGGAGGTCTCGTTGGAGAACTGATAGAGGAAAATGTGCGCAAGACGCTACTTAGAGCACATTCTCGAACAACAACGCTCAACGCCGGACAGTCCTCAATTATCGAGGTGAAGAGAAATGGTGCACTTCAAGATGAAGCTGTAACACGTTGTAGACCAACACTCTACCACACGGTTGTAAAAGCAAAATCTGGGATGCGTCCCCGACTTTTGTGGCGGCTCAGTTCGCTTGAGAACCGAGCGCTGGGATTTTCTCTGACTCAGAGAGCATGGACAGCCGGAGAGAAAAAGATTGCGCTAGGTGTAACAGGCATATTGATTCTTTCGGTGGGGGTCAGTGGACTTGTAAGTGGAGGTTCTTTCAGCATTTTTTCCCTCTTATACTTTTGTTTGCAGGAATTTCCATTTGTCTTTACACGGTACTCTCCTCTCTGCTAGACAGCGGATTGTTACCCTTTTCTGATACAGAGCAAAACTCTACAGAAACAGAATCAAGGCACAAGTTAGAAGATGAAGATTGAGTTTAGTCTGCGTTGTTGTTTCATGAGATAGTTGAGGATGCTTTACGACAATAGGCAGTGTGATCTCCGACCTCTTCAATGTAGACTGTCCCATGACCCGTTGGCATTCAGCAAGAATGTAGCTGCAGCAGATCACTTGTTCCCTCTCTGTCTTCACAAATTACTGTGCGTTAACCGGGGTATACATAAAGGAAACTAAACCGGGGTATCACATACACAAAGGAAACTAAATGCAGTAAAAATACAAGAAAGTGCAACTACAGTTTGCACTTTCTGCAGATCCTTACCTTGATGTTGAACTGAGATCAAGAGCGACAATCTGTACATGCGTCTAATACCAACGGAGTATAGCTTACAAGCACATTGAAATCACCCATACAGTGTGTATCTAGTCGCTCCTGATGCAGTCCATGAAACCAACTTCTCTGTATGGGATGTCCCAGTTATGCTTTGAGTCGATGT
>NW_028292815.1:0-29890 GCF_964252035.2 Podarcis erhardii | reverse complement strand
CACCACCAGGCCGCTTCTCCGCTTCTGTGAGTGTTTTTCTCGCAGCCAAGAAAGCCCCCGTCTTGGCAGGCAGTGTTGCAGCAGCTTCTGCTGCTTTCAGTGAGCTTGTTGCGGTTGAGGAGAGACGAAGACCAACGGCAGCTCCTGCTGCTGCTGGTAATGGTGCTGCTGCTGCCCCCACTGCTTCTTCTTCTACTGCTGCTGCTGTGGTTCCTGTTGGAATAGCAGTTGTAGTAGTAGTAGTACGGGTGGTGGTCGTAATAATGGGGATGGTAATACTGCTGCTGCTCCTGCTGCTGCTGCTGCTTCTTCTGGGAGCAGTCGTGGGAGACGGCAGCAAGGGCTTTGTTGCGCAGTCGACAAAATGTAGAGAAAGAAAGAGGAGCAGCAGCAGCTGCTGCGGCAGTTTTAGTAGTAGTAGTGGTAGCTGCAGCATTAGTGGGGGCAGGCGTAGGAGTAGTAGTGGCTGCAGTTCGGGAAGGCGTGAGAGACGAGGAAGAAACACCAACAGGAGTTCGTTGTGCTGTGATCAGCGAGGTGGTGAGTGAGGAGGAAACTGCTGCTGCTCCTCCTCCTTTTGCGTGGTGGTGATGGTGATGGTAAGAATGGTAAGGGGTCAGTGGAAGTGCACTCTCAAACGAGCAAAAGGACTCGGCGTGGTGGAGGCTGCTGCTGCACGAAGAGAAGGGACTACTACTGCTATTATTATTACTACTCGTGCTGCTGCTCCTGCTGTTGCTGCTGCTGCTGCTGCTGGTGGCGGCGCTGCAACAGTAAGCGCCGCTGTTGGTGTGGGCCAACAAGATGACCACAAGTGAGGCGGCGGAAATGCTGCTAGTCGGCATGCAGTAAATGGCGTAGTTGCCGCTGCTGCTGTTGTGGGAGGGCGTTGCTGGAAAGGCTGCTGCTTGGTCTGTGAATGGAGCAAGCGAGTGGTGGGCTGCCGCACTGCTCCTCTCGGCGAAGAGGGAGATGGCCAGAGCGGAAAAAGCAGTGGCTGCTACCGCAGCGAGATGCTGCAGGAAAAAGAGCAGCGCCAACAGGGTGAGGCGGAGGACAGGCAAGAATACGTACGAGAAGAACTGGATGAGCGAGAAAAAGAGTCCGCCATTCAGCAGCAAACAGGCCACCGTTTTTCGCCTAATGCGTCGACTCTGGAAAAGAAGAGGAAAAAGTAATGGACACTCAAACAGTCGAGTATGCCTCTGGTGTACACTTGCATGCACGCAAGAAGCACTTCTCCCAGCAACTTCCCTTGCTGCGCCACCTCCACCACTCGTTCCAGTGGTTGCAGCCAGGACACGCAACGGCTTCTCGTTGTCGCGGTCGCTCTGCTTGCCGTTGCTGCTGCTGCTTTCGTTGCTGCTGCTGCCAGAGTCGCAGCAGCAACTAGTGCACCTCTCACTCCAGCCCTACTTGGTGCTGCTGCACCTGCGAGGTCCTTGTGCTGGTGCCTTCTGCTTTTTGCACTCGCACCGCTAGCTGCTCCTGCTGTCTTGGTTGTCGTCAGGCGCTTCTTTCCCTCACCTTCTGTTTTTTGAAGCTGCATGCGGCAGCAGGGCGGGGCGGCGGCACCACTGGGAAGAGCAGAGGCTCGTCGTGCAAGGACGCACGAGCAAACACCAGCAGCAGGCCCTGCAGCAGAAGCAGCGACAGCAGTGCACCCAGCAGAGGGTGGAGAGACACTCTTCGCAGCTGATGATTCCGCAACAACAGCAGCCGCAGCAGCAAGAGTTGCACGAGAAGCAAGTCTGCTCGCGTGTGCGACTACTGTAGAAGACAGCAGCTGCCGCATGATGCGTACGAACCAGGTACTGCTGCTTTTCTCGGTCTCCCCAGTTGGAGCAGGGGCCGCAGCAGTAACAGCGAGCTGCGGAGAAAACAGAGACACAGAGGAACTGCTGCCACGACTTGCACCTACAGAATACGCATCCAGGGCGCATTCTCGATTCACTCTTCCATCCGAGAAGCTAGAGGGAACTGTTGCTGGCCGCTCGCTAGAGTCTAGACAGTGCAGCAGCTGGCGCAGCCAAGACCACGGGGACGCGTTTCCTACTGCTGCTTCTGCTCCTGCTGCTGCTGCACCAGCTGCTGGTGCTGCTGTAAGGTAGTGAACTCCAACAGGTGCAGCAAGCCGAACACGCTGTGAAGCTCGTCTTCGTGTCCCGCGTGCAAAGACGGCTGAATGTGCTGCTGCATTTGTTAGTGCACCGGCAGCAGCGAAGGCAGCACTACAGCTTGTTGTTTGCCGATGGTGCGACAACAGCGACGCACACATGTCCTCATCTCTCGTGCTGCTGCAGCTGTTGCTGCTGGTGGTGCTGCAGCAGCTGCTGCTGTTGCTGCTGCAGACGTTGGCTACTGGCAGCGACAGCAACCTCTTCGCCAACGCAAAAGAGGGAAACCAGCCTTCTTCCGCAGTAGAGCCACTGGCTGCTGGGTGTCGCTGTCTTTCTCTCAAACTGCTGCTGCTGCAGCACTCAGTGCATCTTCCCCCTGCTGCTGCTGCTGCCTCTGCTGCCTTTTTTTCCCTCTCTCCGTCGGTGCGGTAAGGGAAAACAGGAGAGTGGAATGGACTCGGCCCTTGTGTATAGTCCGCAGCACCTGCAGCAGAGACATGATGTCGAGCAGGAGTCGCAAAAGCAGCAGCAGCAGGACTAGAGATCCCTGTTGCTGTAGGCAAATGTGACCGCGTACACACCGTGTCGTCGACTGCTTCCACTGGGGTTACATGCATACGATGTCCACCTTCTACGGAATAGCAGCATACCATACGCAGCCCAGAACGACTGGAAGAATGCGTTTCTGTCAGCTGCTCGCGCTGCACCACCTGACAACTTGCAATCCTGTGGTTGCTGCTGTTGCCGTTGCCCGTAATACTCATCATATTGTTCTGACAATCGCGAGAGCGTTCTGCAGCTCGAGCTGCGTTCTGCTTACGCGTTTCAAATAGCAAGCTCTCACTCAATCCCTTGCATGTAAGTGCGGTATCTTCTCCAGTAGTCGTCAGTGCCGCTGTCTTTCTTCTTACTGCTGCTGTTGCTGCAACTACCTCTGTTTTATACGCGTCAGTGCTGCGACCCGTCTTCCCTGCGACTGCTGCAGTGCAAGACGTGCCGGTCATATCAGGATCAACTGGGAGGACCGCACAACTAGCGCAAAGTCGTCTGCTTTTTGAAGATTCACATGAGTATGCCGCATTGCTTATTCTGCCACTACCAGCCGGTATACGGGGCAGCAGTTGATGTTGCTCTTGGTTAGACTGCGCAGCCGCGACACAATCTGTTCTCCTCGTCGGCAAAATTTTTACGCTAGACGCTGCTTCTGGTGGTGATGAAGGTGAACCTACATTTTGAAGCAGCTGGTGTTGTGGCTGCTGCTGTTGATTCCACCAACAACTGCTGCGCCTGTTGCTGAAATTAGAGTGAGAAGCTGAAGTTGTATTTCGAGCTGTCGAATACAGTACACTGTATATCTCACATTCTTCCTTTTCATGTGGTTTAGCAACTATATCAGCTGTCGTCACTGATAATTTGTGACCAGTGGAAATAGTGGCAGCAGAATGAACGTGCTGTGGCTGCTGCTGCTCTTGGAGCATCAAATAATGCTGCGGCTTGGGCCAAGCTGTTTCCGAGGACCTCTTAGAGGGAGCAGCATCAAGTGTCGCAAAGGGAAGCCGGATGTGCTGCTCAGGACTCTGTGTTTTTCCAGTTTGGACACATGACTTATTGCTTCGATCGAAACTAACAGGAAGACTGCGCTCTATTTTTCTCTTATCCTGAAGATCTGAATGCTGCCTATAAACAGATACTGCTTTTGCTGCGTCGCACATAACGAGTGGGAGCTGCTGCTGGACACGTTCCGACAGGTAATTATGGTTAACACCGATCGCTGCAGAGGGAGCAGCAGAAACGTAAGAAGCATATTGTGAAGCAGCCCTAGAACCTACTGCGGCGGCATTGAAAGCAGAATTATTCCACACATCTATATTCTTAGCATTTACGGTCTTACTTTTTTGAGAATCATGTTTTTTTAAGGTACTACAAATCTCTCGTAGTTTCTGTGGTTCTCTCAATAGCAGCATAAGCCGCTGCTGCTGCAGTGACTGCTGCTGCTGAAACGAATGAGGCTGCTGCGCCTTTCTTGACGGCTGCTGTTGATGTTCTAATATCCAACGCTGCTGAGACTGCTGCTGTACCTTTTGAGGAATTTGGTGACTTTGCTGCTGTAGCGGAAAGCGGAGACGTTCTTGGCTCTCCTGCAGAAAGTGCTGCTGATGAGGTGAGAGCTGCAATTCTTTTTGATAATAGAGCTGCTCCCGCTGCTGTTGAAATCGTTCTTGTTGAAAAATCTGATTGTGAGGTGAGATGTGATGTTGTTGAGAGTAGAGATTCAGCTGCTGCTGCTGCTGCAACTGTTGCTTTTGAAAGGGCTGATGAGCAAAGTAGACGTGCTGCTGCTGCTGCTGCTGCTTGAACTGCTGGTTTTCTAAAGGGTGCTGCTGTTGTTGCTGTTGCAGGCAACCACTTTCATGATATTCCCGCAGGCAGGCTGCAGATTTCCTTTGATGGGAATGTTTTCGACGTCGTGGTTGCGACATCGTATATGTCAAAAATGAAATTAGTACCACGCAGGTAGCACAAAACGGACTGTGTACAAGTCAAATCAATGATAATGTTTTCAAAGAGAGGACGAGCGACCCTTGTGAAAGCGAAACCATCTCCATCATACGTCTGGATTTTGCGACGTATTGATGCACGCCTTGTAGCCTAGACAAAGACGAAACGTACGCTCTAGCGGGGCTTTTCTTGAGAATGTTTCCACGTATGCAGGGGCTTGGATTTTCCAACGCCCTGAATCACGCTAATTATGCAGTGACAAGACGCACCCTGTTATGTTGCAGCTGGTGTCTCCGCGCACTGGGCTCACCTTGGTCTCAAAAAAAAATAAATTCAAGAACCCGCGTGACAAGGAAGTGGTACGAGAAGTTTTGCTTCACATTGGAATGAATTCGGAATAAGCCTCTTGTGGATATAGAGGGATTTCCACAAGGGAAGACTATTTTTGATTCACTCCAACATAACACGACAGCGAGAGTACGGATGAATCTGGCGTTGTAGTCATTTTGCAGGCCAACATCATGACGTAGTCAATAATCCGTCACTTCTCACGGATTCTCCGTAACGAATAGATTCTGCTTCAGCTATTGTGGCACCGTAATCAATTGACAAGGTGAAAACTGTTGAGCGGGTGACAAATTGAGCGGGTGTCAGTTATGTAAAGTAGAAAACGGAAACGACAAATCATCCTGACATTTTGTGACAGATCAGAGAGAAGAGAAATATTATTTCAGAAAAATCCTTTTTGTGCTTTTGCCAATTGAATGTACGGTGTACATCCATCGCGCTGAAAAACAGCTAGCCGCACACATCTGCCATTTTCTGCAGGGCAGCGAGCGCCAGGAACGAACGAAAGGCGTAGTTGTGCTCCTTAGAGATGCCCTCGCGGCTCTGATAATTTATGTTTCTCCAAATCCGCTGCCGTCGGCGATGTAGTTTTCACGCATGATGTTGCCATACTTCGAACTAGTTCTAAGCGAGCGCCTGCCATAGATGCATTGGCTTTGTCTGTTTGTAAAAACCCTTTAGAGCGACTCTAAACTTCCGAAGCATTTCATTCACTGATAGCCGTTGTGCCCCCTCGAAATATATGAAGCTGCGCCCCCATAGAAGATATCGTGCATAAGTAAATCGAGCTCGTTCCTTGATATACAAGGCTTGCGCAAAAAAAAAGCAACTTGTGGAGAAAAGAGCATGAACGTTGCAAACTAGTTGAAAGGTGTCAGCAAGCGAGTAGACACAGAAACATGGCTCCTCATTGTGCATAGGTGTCGATGCCACCCGGTATTCATCGAACGACCGTGCAGAGGTGCCTTTTTTGTGAAGGCTGGGCTGGGTTGTCGCAGTTGACGCCGACGTATCCGGTAATGGTCAAGACTATTCCCGCCCATAATGGAATCTTCTGTGTAACACCCTCGTTCCGTGAAAACTGGAAGAAACGAATAATTGTTACACTCTACTGCACCTTCATCATTGCTGTCGCCTATAAAATTGAACCTCACTTGAATTCTGTAACTTGTGATGGATGAGATTTCTGCTCCTTTCTTTTGAGCCACGCCGAGGGTCAAGTAACGATGTATTTTATAAACTGGAAAATGAAAATCCATGACCTCAATGTGTGACATTTTTTCCATGCAGAAGTTATACTAGATATCGTTAGTGCCATGCAGAAGTTAGACTACGTTGACAACGCCTTGCAGAGTGTAACTATTTCGATATCTCCATTCAGCAGTTAAAGTTTATCGATAGAGCTATGCAGTAGAGCAATGCAGCCTGCGCCAAACAATTGGAAAAGAGAAGGGCGAGAGTATATGTATGAACTCTCCCTCTCTCTCACTCTCTACATATATAATATATATATATATATATATATATATGTATACATTTAGAAATATCGATTCGACGACCGCGCAAAAGCAGTGCGCCAACGCCAGAAAAGGTATCTAGACACATGATACACCACTGACGACTTCATGCCGGTCACGCAATCGCATCTGTCTTGTATTGAGCACTTTGTGTGTCGTTCTGATAGTATTGTCCTATCTGTTTGACCAACGTAACATATCGTACCAGTCAAGGACAATTACGAGACAGCAATCGTCATATATTGTGGCCAGCTACTATACATACGTGGAGACATGAAACCGATCTATCCGTAAATCCTAAATCACCGATTCCTTCTTTCTTTCGCGATCTACCAGGCTCAAACTATATGTCTTCCTGGCTCAATCATACGAACATGCGCTTGGTTGTACACACATTATCTAGTTTTGCGCGCTCCGTATCTTGCCTGAACCTTTTCAACTACGCGCATTGTGGATTTTCCCGGCGGCTTCACATTTACAAACGCGTGTAAAAATATGTATATGTATATATATATATATGTATTGTATATCTGGATATGTAAAAACACTGATATAGATTATGTTTATGCATGTATATATATATATATATATATATATTTATCTAAGCGTGAGTATTCGTATAGATAGCATGAAAGCTTACGCTGGACATACGCGACAAAGAGCTTCAAGTCTTACGCTCTCAGTCTACATCCATCTCTGGAAACCTTTTCATAGTGACACGTGTGTATCCACGGCAAACCAGTACTATACAAAGATTCAGGTTGGTACCTTTGCCAATCCACGCAGGCATTGGTTGCATTACAATCTCTAATTCACTGTTAGGAATTTCTTGGATCTGCGAAATGAACGAATAGCTCTGCTGACAGTATTTCAGGCAGCACGTTGTTTTCGGGTGAATCGTTTTGGGTACACATTACAAATACAAGAGGGCATGAGCAGGATCCTATATGGTGAGATTGCTGATTAGTTCTACCTCTTGTGCTTGATGAAAATATTTCAGCCTCCTTTCTAAGTCACTTCCTCCTCTACTTCTCTGAATATTTTTATCTGTCTATCCTTTTTTATGTAACGATCTCTTTCCCAGTACCGCATCGTAGCAGTAGTACTACGTTTGCCCGTTGTATCAAGATTATGTGCAGTAGCTCAACCGATGCGGAATCTACGCGTCGGGAATGCGTAAACAGTGTTTTCACTGCAAAATCTGGGCAAAACTGAAAACAACAAGGATATCACGCTTGTCCAGTGTCTAACTCTCAGAGACGCGTGCTTCCTTCTAGCGCGAAGGTGACGTATTGTACTTAAGAGATTGTTCAACGTGCTCTTCTTGCTGATGAATGCTACGAGAGAGGCGCAAGAAACCTGCAGAGCAACAATTTTCAATTTGGTGGCTATCTATTCTTACCTCAAGCAAACTTATTTCCAACGAACGTCGTGCACACGAATAAGTTCGTTTGTAAATACCTTGTCCAAAAGAGCTTCGTAATTTTTTATATTCGATGTTTGTTGTTGTCAATTTAGAAGAAGAGAGGATCAGCTATGTAACGCAAAGGTACTACGACCGCGAAAATAGAGACAATTGATGGCGGCAAATAATTGACTCTTTTGAAGGATATCTGAAGCCAAAATTTGACAACTTTTACCAAAGGTGCCAGCTTTTATCGCGAAGTTATAATGAGTATATATATATATATATATTTTATTTTTTTTCATATAACTTGTGAAAGAGAAGTACGCACGAGGTCATTCTGCTTACAGGTTTGCGCAGATGCATCCATGAGTTTCACAAACCTGACGAAATCAATGGGTCTCTGAAGTCGAAACAGAAATTCACAAATGTTTCAGTCTTTGAGTGAAGCCTCGCCGAATTCATTGTTTTCAGAGACTCAAAAAACGACGAAAAAATCTGCGCTGACCTGTACCTCGGGAGACACCGCGCATGTAGTATTCTACAATTCCAGCAACATAGGTAAAATTCATACATATGTGTATGTAAAGAGACATATCTGCTCATGTAAATATATGATGGTAAAATATATCTTCCACTTCAACATCTTCAACTCATTCTGCTCGCCCTTTTCACTGTAAGACTATGTTTAGGTAGGTACACGCATATATATATATATATATATATATATATATATATATGTGGAGAAATATACGAGTATGTTCATGGATTTATCTTTTAAACTGGCTTATGGCTATTTCAAGTCTCCTCATGTTGAAGGGAGTGTATGCAATTATATACATATATATTATATATAAATATAGTTTATAAATCTGTTGAGAGAGAGGAGACGAAGGGGAAAAAAGAGAGGAAAAAATCGACACCTAAACTCAGTTGTATCGTGCTGCAAATTGTTTATTTTTCCATATACACGTACATAGATATATGTAATTATAACTGGAGGAATATGTGCGAGGTAGGGTATTAGTCTGAGGGTGCCGATCGAGATATACTCCAACGCAAAATCAGTCTGGATGTCCATAGTGAAATTTGAAAACTTTCGGAGTGTTCGTTCTCGTTATTGACTAAATCAGCGTTACCGTCTAGTCCTCTATAGTTTCATATACAGTGGCTATACTGTATTGCTGTCGCGATGGTGGTGGTACGATACTTATACAGAAGCTGCTTTTTCACACTGCTGAGCCTACTGCTCTCTAAAAAACCGCTTTACTGCAGTTTTGGTTCAATGATAGCGCCAATGCGGCTACCCGTATTTCCATTCCTACTGCTCTTCTGATGCTTGCGGACTCCAGCCGACGCAGGTACTTCCTTTGACTGCCGTACCTGTAGCTTCCGCTGTTTCAACCAGTCGGACCCGTGCTTCAGCTGATAGTGTCTGAACAGATATATACATATATATATATATTTATTTATTTAGGGTCGTTAGTGTACATGTATCTGCTTGTGTTGCCTTCTGTTGTTGCGAGTGCCGCTGCAGCAGATACACCGCTGCCTGCGCTGACACGTTTGTTGCCTCTGCTACTGTTCTTGCTGTTCTGTTGCAATTTTGTTTCTACGGCTATCCCTTTGACAAGTTTTCCTGTCGAAGGCTCTCGAAGAATCTACTTTATGAATGCTGGAGCTGTCACAGAAGCTACAAATCTTTGGAAGCTGCTGCTATTACATGGGGTGGTGCTGCAGTTGCAGATGTGGCTGCTCTTTCAAGTTGATGTCTTGACAGCTACCTCTGCTTTTCAGATTTAACTTTCTTCCGAAGTCTCGTAGCTCTTACAATGCTGCAATTAATACAGATGGCACTCCTCCTTTTTTGATGCTGCTGCTGTATAGATGATGCCGAATGTACAATGAGTTACACATGGTTCTATAATTGTAGATGCTGCTGCTGTCGTAGATGCTGGTGCGGTCAAGAGCTTCTGCTACTGCTTTCGTGGCTACTGCTGCTACTGATACAACTACTGCTGACAAGATTTACTGCTTCGGCTAGCCACTGCTTTCTCGTAGCTATTTCAATGATCTTTCTCTTCAAAATCGCACGCCATGTTGAGGCATTGCATATATGTATATACATAAATATATATATATATATATATATATACGTTTTTGTGCTGCTATTCTATTGACGCAGTTGCTATGTTACTGCCGTTGTTGCGTTGTTCCCGCCGCAGCCGATAAGACGTAATTCTGTTACGTTGCTGCTGTTGCTTCCATTGCAGACAACTGAAACTAAATTAAACGAAAGAACTTCCCTTCAAGATGACAAAAACAGCAATACCCTAACATACGTTAACATACATATTTCATTTATATACGATCAGAATTATACAATTGCATATATATATATATATATATATATATGTGAAACAAAGTATCACATATGAGTACAAGAACAAATATAGTCCTTTGCACTTCAAAGCGACTGTCTAATCATGTACACAGTTATATATCCCAATGGGGACAAAGGAAAACATTTCCGATCATTATATACAATCTTTTATTTACATTGAAACATTACTCACGTGATATCAGCTCGCATACGTAAATATACACATATATATATAATATACGGTTTGAAATCCAGGGTCGTTTTTATCTTTGAATCTTTTTCTGTTTTTTTTTTGACTTCCCACCAGCAAAAGTGCCCGTGACAGCAACAACACTTTCCTTTTCCTCTTGCTGGTGCTGCTGCTGGTGTTGAAGCAGCTTCTTTGCTTTCTGCTTTTTGTGCAAAGATAAGGCAACTTTGCCTTTTGTTGCTGAGGCTTTCAACCCACGCGACGGGCGTAGCTGCAGCAGCTGCTGCTGCTTATGCAAGTCCAGAATACTAGAAGCCCCACCCGTCTGCAGATTTTTTTTATCATCACAAGCAGCAACAGTCGCAGCGTGGAAATGTTTTTCTCCGCACGCCTTGTTCATAAAGCCACGGTCTCTCGCCCTCTCTCTGATAAAGCTAAAACTCTCCTTTCTCGTAGCACAAGTGTTGTTGCTGCCTTTTCTGCTATTTTTGCTTTGGTGCTCTGCAAAGAAACTCTCGAGTGACAAGCCAAAAGCGCTTTCCACGCTCCAACGCAAGTGTCTGCACAAAGTCAAAAACCACGAACCGCACAAAAACGCTGTAGTCATTAGAAGGTCTTCAATATTCACGGTATGCTTCTGAGAGACAAGGTTGTACAAAAGGTTAGTCACAATGCCCAAAGAAGAGTACAGAGAATTGTGCTCCCAATGAAAGGAAATACATAATCACGGTTGGTATTGCATGCCTGCTGACTTAATGAAAAGAAAGTAGTTTACATCTAAGGAGTCTAGCTTCTGTTATATGCTGTACGCCCTGAGTACGGCATTATAGCAGTAGTGAATATGGACCAGATATACAAGATATTCGGTTTGCATCCTGATACTGATCCCAAGAACAGACATGTACATAGAAAATTCAGAGAACCTTGCTTTTTTACGTATTGTATTTCAATGTCCTACTAGTCCAAATTAGTTAATTTGATTTGATTTTGATTCCACTATTCTACGAAATCTCCTTTGTATTGTTTTATAGTGCTCGGGAAATGTACTATTCTGACTCTAGCGTCAAAAGTGTTGTAGTACAAGCAACAACAGGAACACCAGCAACAAACAAATCGCAACAGTAGCAATCGCGATATAAACACTAACAGTGTCATGATTGCTGCAGCAACAGCAGTGTCTATAGCAGTACATGCAGAAGCAGTGCATTAATTACAGCAGCAGCGAGATGAACAGGCAAAAGAAAAGAAGCAACACAAGTAGCGGCTTCAGCAGTAGTATCGACATCAGAAAAAGCAGCAGCACCTGCTACAGCAGCAGGATACCAACAGGGTAAAAGAAAGAAAGCAAAATCAAGAGCAGCAACAGTGCTAGCTGAATCTTACGGAAGACAAAGCAAGTACAACGATATGGCAGCATGACAGCAGTCAAACCGGCGGAGTTGTACGAGACAGAAGCCCCACCGACAACAAGGAAAAAACTTTCAAAAGTTGCTACAATAGAATAAACAGCTCAGCTGAAGAGTAGAGCATCCATTATTTAAAGTTGAAAGGTGAATACGAGCACGCCCACAAACGGCAGTGGCAGCGAAAGCACCAGAAACAACAGCAGAAAGCGCGAGTCAGAAGAAGCAATAGCAGCCGGAGCAACGAGATAAGTAAAGTCCAACAACTAGCAAAGCCACCAGCAGCTGGGAGGCGACAGAAAGTCAAATCTCTTATAAGTTAATTTAGCGGGATACAGCATTGCCTCCTACCGTGAAGTGCCTCAGCAGCACAGGCACGACCACATACATATACGTACTTAGGTGTGGGTCATCGATCAAAGGCAATTGACAAGTGAAGATGGACTGTTATGCACATTCTTATTCATATACATGCCTAGCCAGATACAAGGAACGCCTGAGTGACCGAAAACGTCACAAAATGAAGAGTAAGAAAAAGAGAAAGAAAAAAGAAAACCCTGAGGAGATCGCAGAGAAACTGCGCATAGATAGATATATATACATGTATGTATAGATATAGATATACGTGTATGCACATCCACTTGAATTTGCGTGTTGACAAACAACGCAACTGCTTGACCTTCAAGAAAGGAGATTTTTCAAAGGTGTATAATCCCTGAGAAGAATGAGAAGCCATTTTAGAATCAGAAACTGACTACCTGTCTTAGAAGGTGAAAAATTACATACACATTCTAAAGATATAATACATATATCTATTAATATATATATTTTATATAATACTCTTTTGAAACTTATAGTTACGCAAAATGTTTACGCTTTGTACTTAGAAGCATATATACTCGCAAACATAAAAATTGAAGAATTCGCAACTGAGCAATCTCATAGGTGTAGCATATAGAGAAACACACTACAGATACGACTATATATGCTTTTGTATATACTGGGCACTGATGCAGAACAGCAAGCCAAATCATTTTCTTTTTATGTTTGTGGTAGAAGATGTTGAGGACCGGAGAAAGTAAAAGTCAGGTTAAAGCCTGAAGACGAGCACTACCCTTGCGTGCGCAGTACTTCGGTATATATGTACAAAGTCTACACAACGGAGACAAATGTGGGCGAAAACAGACCCAGACAAAGACAGCCAAAAAATTCGAAGAAAAGACACTGTATACAGTAGTGCAAAGAACAAGTTTGATGCTGCAATTTCACTCACCGTTTAAGAGATGCAGCCGCAAAGGCAGCAGCGAGCGCCTGCTGCAGTGCTGCTGCTGCTGCTGTGCTGCTCATTGAAAGATTATTGACAGCAGCAAAGTGAGAGAAAATTTGCGAGAATTTGCTTTTGGTTTCTACACAATGCGGAGAAAGAACAGCCGAAACTGAAGCTGCCAGTAGTTCCGGCAAATGCAGCACTTGAAAGCACCTGCGACAAATCCACTGCAGTAAGTCGCAGCACACAACAAGAAGCAGGAAATGCCAGAGCGTATAAGTGTGATTATATATCGAAGCGAAGATTTTGTTAATATTCTTCAATAGCTTCTAGTGACGTGCACTCGCGTCCGTCCAAAGTCGACACTACGTGTCTCAATGAAGACAGAAATCTCCATCTACATATACATGTACGTACGCATACATACGCTGAAAAAGAGAGAGAGAGAAAAATAAGTGGAACTACGGTCACTAGGTGAAGACTTTTGTTCCCAGTCTCCGCCGCACTTCAACCTTGCACAAATACACAGGATATGGACGTGATGTTCGAATCGATATACTCGAAGCTACGCTGCAGCAACAACATCGGGACGTTCAGAAGAGTACAGAAAAAGCAGCAGCAGACTTGTGCAGGAGCAGCAACGCCACAGCAGGAATCATACGCAGAAAATTTAAACAAAAAAGCAATACCTCTGGCGGAGGAAGAAGGAGGCGCCGACGTTCCACATCGATAGTGGGGATGACACAAAGAGCCAAGTCTTCTTCCCGAGAAAGCGAAGAAGAAGAAAGCTGCTTTTTTGCTTCTGAAACTGTTGTGGCTGCTACGCTGGTGCGACTGCTCTCCCCTTCACCACAGCGATCGCAGCAGCGCACTTGCTGCCGCTGTAGACAGACTTGTTTCGCAGCAGCTTCGAACTGTGCTTCGAACTCGTGGAAGTTTCTCCAGCGCGGCTGCTGCTGCGACTGCTGCTGTGCATGCGCTGAGGAGTGGGGCTGAGTGGCTAGCACTTCGAAAAGCGCATGCGGCAAGGAAGCCACGAGGCGACTGGCAGAGTCGACTTGCTGCTCAGCTCTGCTCTTCTCTGCGCTCTCGCGGCTTCCGTTTCGGCTGATCTGCAGGCCTTCGACTGAGAAGTAGGCCGCAGAAAAGAGCGGAAGCGACGCGTTGAAGGCCGAGAAAGCGCGAGCTGTGGCTGCTGAGTCTTCGAAAGCAGGCACTAGTGCACTGGCAACGCTCCAGGAACGGCACAGAGAACTGGGGTAACAAAGCAGCAGCGGCTGTGGAGAAAGCTGTGGAGCTGCCGACTTCAGAAGCGACAAATGCACGCTCAAATTCACCCCAACGTCCTGCAAAACCTCGCTGTGGGAGCTCTTTGATCTCTTCTTGCTATTCCTGCTGCTGCTGCTGCTGCTGTCGTTGGTTGCTACTACGCCAGACGGAGCAGCTCCTGCAACTGCGCTCGTCCTCCTCGTCGTCTCCTCCGCATGCAAAGACAGGCGTTTCTTTTTCATCTTGCAGCGGCAGAAAAAGAGTAGCAAGAAAACACAGACAAAGACGGTGCTGCAGAACCGCAGCAGTGCAGTGCTGGCCCAGTTACGCTTGAGAAGAACCACACTTTCGCCTAAATGAAGAGCGCTGGAGAAGATATCAAAGTGGCAAGAGTGCAGAAGAAACTAGGGGACTGCGTTGAGTTCTCGCAGAGTTTGTATAGCGACCACTTGCATGCTGCAGCAGTCGAACTCCGTCAGTGGCACTACAGGGCAGCAGCTGTGGAAGAAAAGCAGTTGCAGCAGTGCTAAGCAGCGAGACGAGGTCCAGCAAGGAAGCATAAATCTTAATGAGTCTATGAACCCCAACAGTGACCAGACCTGTGTTTATACAAACACTAAAACACTTGTATACAGACGTAACTATCGTGTATTGGCTTAGCAAAAAAACAACACGGAAGACGCATCTGTCGAAAGGGATATAGAGTTGCTTAAAAAATTCCGATGTCGAGGATGACGTGGTAAACAAAAAATCGATCACTGTGTAGGAAGCGAGGACGACAGAATTCAAAAACGAGAGAGACAGAGGGCAGAAAAGGATTGAAAGAACACAAAAAGAATCTCTAGAATTGCGAAAAGAGAGACAAAAAAGAGTGTTAAAGTACGACAACAATCCAACCGTGAAGGAAAAAACCAACGGCTAGATAACTCTAGAAACTAACACGTCAAGGACTAACAAGTAGAAGAGTTCGTAAATCAGAAGACTACGAATATGGAATCTGAAGAAAAGTCGACCCCTTTCTCTTCCTCCGCCAGATAAAGACAAAGAGAGAGGACGAAGTGTACGTGGATGATGTTTGAGTAAGCAAAACCAAATCAAGGAATGATAAGGATAGGAGCGACAATGATGAAAGTGTGCGTTTCAGAAACAAAATGAGACGGATGTACTCATTAGATTGAAGGAATGATGTATTCAGGAGTGAAACAAGAGAAAATCAAAAGATGAAAAATTCTTTGGAGAAGTGTTTGCTTCCTGGACGAAGAAAAAAGAGAAAAGGAAGGAAAAGACCGCAAAAAATAATAATCAGTAGCGCTCAAGGACGCGGCCACAACAAAGTCATGCTTTATGAAGAAAAATCAAAGAGTAGGAAAGAACGTGAGAAGATAATGATCAACGAATGAGGGAAGTAAGAAGCAAGCACAAAAAGACAATTATAAAGTCGACACGAGATGCGGCGATCGTGTGTTTAAAAAGGAGCGAATAGAACGAAATAGGAGAAGAGGAACATTAAATAAAAAGGTCGAAAATGAGAAACGCGGAAAATAGAGAAGAAAAAAGAAGAGACTAAGACGGCAACAAGAAATTATAATACTGCTACGAACAGAATTAGATCGCTATGTTACAAGGAATGCAAACAACAAAGCGGAGAAATGCTGGAAAAGCTAAAAAGAAGTAAGATACGTGTGAAAAAAGGAGCAAAAAGCAAAGATTTATATTCTACAACAAAAAATCGACAAGATGAGTCTATTAACCACGCAGACGTACATTGACACGGATATGGATTCAAACTGGCAAGCGTCTCCAAATTCACCAGGAAAAAGGAAAAAAACTGCTTCAGGCAAACAGAAAATGCTATACAGAATATTTCACAATGACTTAAGAGTTACGAAAAGAATGAAAGGCGCTTTTTGCTCAAGTAATAAATGCGTATGTAGCGTATACTCACAATTGCTGAATAAGAAATTTCCATGGACATGCATGTTCGCATGCACACTTTATATACACTAATTCGAAAAGTACGCATGAATTTAGAGCTGTAGAATTGGAACTAGTAACCAGACCCGTGTAGAGACTTATAATTGTACATATAATAGTATATATATATATATATATATCTTTCATGCATGATTAATATAGTCATATGACCTTTCAAAGGTTAAAGCTATTGTGATTTCTGCTCAGAGTAGAAGACTGGAGCGCGCAAAATGTGAGTTACCACATATATATATATATATATATATATATATATATATATATATATATATACTTATTGTTTGTTAGCCGGCGTGGCAGATTGACACTAAATTTTGCGAACTATTAGTTGCTGTTTGAAATATAGAGCTCTACGTTTATCCTAATAATGTTGTATTTTCTCCCTTATTCTTACATTGTACTACTTCACATGTTATATAGTAGTTGAACTAAAGCGCACTACCTTCACCCAGGATTTGTTGTACATTCTTCCCTGTTCTTATATTGCACTATTTCACATCTTATTCAATTTTTTCCATTACTCCGTCTTTTTTCATCGTGTTTATAATGTAGTATGCTGCATGTGTGCAATTCTTTATACTTTGATCTTTTCAGATCAAGTATGTATGCATTTATTTCCAGTCGCTGAGTGCAACTGTTCGTTTCAGCGATAATTTTTTACTTGTCGATTTTATGTATATTAGATTGAATGAGGTATTTTTACTGATTTCACTCTGATCTTTTACAAATATCTGGACGAGATCTATTGAGCGCTTTTTAAAAATGATCCTGTACACTTTTACACATGGAAGCCAGTACAAAACACCGACGTAGTAGTGTAATGTTTTAAATTTGTGTTTTGATACCTTAGTATATACATTTCTTTTGAGTTTTGCAGTTTTTACTTCTTCTGAAGTGAAAAGTAAACTGTGGGAAAACCTATACAAAGGATTAGTCGTTGACTTGGGCCGCTCAAAATAAGCAGCTTCACACGTTTTCCTTCTCAAAAGTTTTTCATATTACTTGTGCATGTATTTTCTTATGCTGCGTGCAGCAAAGAAAGAAATGTAAATCAGTGTCTACTACCCACGAATTTGCATATAAATATTGTACATATACATTCGTAAACTTTACTTTCGTGATTGTACTCAACGATATAGAGTAAACTGGTCAAATATTGAGGTACTCACTACATGGACACATCTTCGCATAGAGATATGTATTCACGTACATATGTCGTGCTATATTTTAACCGCTATCAATCTGACCGTTAGAACCGCATACGCCCACTACAAAATAGACACGTACATAGATACAATGGGATGGAACTATATAAAGATTACTGCGAATTTCGGCGGTAACGTGCCATGTGCCGAAAACATCCGCCTACGCGCGGCCTACGTTCATAAAAATGTACTGAAATACACCTCAAAATGTACGTAGAAACCATGCAAGTTCTCTGATGAATTAAAAACGCTGTGCTTGTTTCCTCTTATCAGAAGCTACCGGTGTATATCATTTCCTAACTACGATTGTTTCTGAGGTGGGTTAATGAATTCAAATGAATCACGTACGATACAGTTAATATCTTCTGGACCAGAACCGACAGAAGAAAGCAATATTAATCAATATCGGCTGTGCAAATTCATGTGAAGTGATTCTTGTATATGCATGCACCGATGTCTGTAAATCTAAAATACACATATATATATTTATATATATATTGTGTATGAAAGTATGGGAGATGATGTCGAGAACTGTACACAGAAAAAGGTTTTATCTCCAGGCATACACATACACACACGTGAATTCCTACGTTTAAGCGAATATTGGCTTTTTGCGTGGGTGTGTGTGTGTGTGTGTGTGTGTGTGTGTGTGTGTATGTTAATGTACATCACGTATATTATAATGACTTGTGGACTTTTTACGTGTGTGTATGTACATCACTTTTTTACTGGCTCTTGAGACCTTGATAAACCTAATTATCAAAATGATACGTGTAAATACGACAACTAGCAGTACATCCTTTCCAACTAGCGTGATGCAACAAACGCGCACAAGACAGTAAAACATTATACTACTTGTGTTTAAACATATATATATATATATATATATATATATATATATTTGCAGAATGCAAACTTTTTGTTAGAAAAGGTAAGGCGATCGTTGTTCAGTGGAGCGCTACAATTCATTACCTGTTGTTTGAACTTGTCGCATTGGTGTTTCTTGTGAAATACAGTGATGATTGGAAAACCCCTACACCAAGTATCTCGGTAAAAGCGGGGTATACTAATTTTGATACATGCATTATTGGCAGACCTATGTTTGTCAGCTATTTCTTATATGACCCAATTACTACATTTCTGATTTTTTTTCTCCCCATAAAATTGTTATGCTTATGTATAAGAGCCATGGGCGTTTGCGCAAATTCACAAACGAGTGCGCAAATGCTGCAGGCCTATGCATACATATATAAATATAGGTATCATTTTTACTCATCATTGGGTGAGACAGGTACGTTAGACACGTGCAAAGTATGCACACCGCATACTGTGGCATATTCGCGATTGATGTAGTACAAGAGTTCAGAATCAATTACTCGCGTTTACAAAATATTTCTGATCAATTTGTAAGGAAAAAACCGAATCACATCAGCAGAGCTAGCACTCACAAGAGTAGCATATACATATCGTTATCAAACAGATACATATGTGATCATATTCTGCAGAGACATGTGACCAACCTTACAGAAATTTATTACACACACATATGCACATTTGTGAGTATACATCTTTCCATAAGTAATTTTTCCTGAAGTACATTGGTAAGCTCCAGAAAGATTCGTACGTTGATTCATATACATGTACAAATATATATATATATATATATATATATATATATCACACAGGTTTGTATATAAATGTGCACCTACCATATATATGAATATGCATACACTCTGCTCTCAGATGCAGTTGTTCGTATGACACAAGCGTAATATATATATATATATATATATATATATATATATATATGTGATTTCCCATGAATCAGCTGATTTGTGCATGCTCGTATTTGCATACACTATGTAGATAATCAAAACCGTTTCCAGCACATGCAGTTACGTAATGTGGATACCGCTGCTTGAGTCAGTGAATGTTTTTCAAAAACGTCTTCTCTGTGTAGATATTGCAAACATCATCACACCTGCTGCTTTCTCTAACAAGGCAAGGGAAAAAGTGTTTGTTCGGTAGAAATGTTCCAATTTTTCTTCTGTAGAAGTTTATTTTTCTTGTAAAGTTTTTTGTCGATCAAAAAACGAAGTCCGAAGGCGCAAACATCGCCCAGGGAAACTTCAGCCGCAAGCTCTGCAAGAGAACCCAAAACGCAAAGATTTGAAGTCTACAAAATGTAGTTACCGTGTGTATACATTACATATACATATATATATGTATATATATAATACACAGATAGGCGTAATACCCGAATTTTGAGTTTACAGCCATCTAGTCGTTCAGGGAACACATATGTATAACTGATTCGTAATATAGAGCCGGTGTACAACACTTGTACATGTTGTGACTTCTAACTTTACATACAAATCTAGATTTTCAAATGCATGCAGTCGAAGATGTGTGCACATACAGATACATGTGCATAAATTTACTATTATAGAATGCCACGCAAACAAACTCCAGCAGTATACATTCCATTCGAATTTCATAGACATACGATAATACACATGTAAGATTGTACACTACATATATGTAAATATGGATATGCTTGAATTCACATTCATACATACGTGTCGAATTCCTGGAAAGCTCAAGAGCGTTGTCAAGCCGCTGGTAAAGCGATTTTGTGGAGTTGTGCAAATGTGAGTCATTTCATTCACAGCGAAAAGACTTAAGAAGAAAAAGGAAACAAAGTATGGACAGTAATCAGCAGCACAGTACCGAAGAGCCAGCGCAAAAGAAAAAGCTGAAAGGCATACTTTGTTGAAAAGCTTTTCAATGGGTATCTCGTAAGTTTTGCAAAAAGCAACAGTGATACGGGGATCCATATAATTAATTTTTGACGTGCCAAGCGCTACTGTTTTATTGTCATCTTTCAATTTCATCTTCAGCTCGTGATCGGCACGCTTTCGCCTGCACAAACCAACACAAGCCCCACAATCGTCTCTGCAAAAGTCACTTCTACAAACAAAAACATTAGTCCGCAGCATGAACGAATAATCTAGAAGAAGGTCTCGCTCCTCCTGATCCTGCCCACTAATCTATGTATACACTTTATAAAATAAATCTTGCTGCAGCTGCAACTGCTGCTCTCTCTCTCTCTTTATATATATATATATGTATAGAGTAATTTCCTTTTCTGCTACTGCTGACCAGCTATATATATATATATATATATATATATATATATATATATATGTGTACATATAGAAAAATCGTAAATCATCGGTGGCACCTGTTCCTACCCATATATATACATATATGTATACACATATATGAAAAGGTTCATAGCTATGTAGACGTCTGTATACGTGCATGAAATGGGAAGACTACAAATCTTCACATAGATAGGCATGCAGAGAGTTTATGAATTCATCTACAAAGTACGTCTCGTGATACAATTACAAACTCACTAGCGGAAAGCATGCATTACAGTAAGGGTAGGCAAGAGAAAGCTCGATTTTGGCTAATCAATCGTTTGATCTGAACATTCGACTACGACACAGACAATCACAAACTGCGTCCGATTATCCAACGCTCAGCCATCAAAACAGATATACACAGAAATATGTATGTATTTAAGCATCATGTTTCTTGCTGTCTACGACTGTCTGCTATTGGTGCATACAGACCTACGTAGAAATATGTAGGCCTACAAAGATTTCTACAAATGCGGTTGTGTATACGTATATACATTAATGTGATCTAAATTTGCTCCTGTTATATGCACAGAATTCTCCGTACGCATGTGTACTTACGTCAGTCTTTGTACAGTTTTATGTCAATTCCATGCATATTTGTCTACTGTAACTCTGTCTACACAAATACACTGAGAAATTATTGAAAAATTCAATACAGCTAAATACATATATAGTTATCCTAATATATATGCTAGCTGAGTGTGCGGGTCTGAGTGGATTTACGTACAGCAGGGCTTGCAGACGACGTTCGCATGCATCTTCCTTCATTGTCTCTTTCACCACTGATTTACGCGCAATATCCAAATCCTGCATAACATTGATGAAACACACGAATCTACGATACAAAGCACTAAAAAGTTCACATCGTTTATGATAGATACATATATATATATATATATATATATATATATATATACGTGCATTCGTGTATAAGAATATGTGTTCGGGAACAGAACTGGATATACATATAATACAAAAACAAAACTCAAGCTGTATATACACAACTGAGAATCGAGGACGCCTATCTGCAGATGGATTTGGAAGTGTTTCTACATGTGAACAAGTCTGTACAGAAGATACAGGAACGTGAACGTAGTTGAAGTCAGATCTGCTCGCATGCATATACATGAATGAGTTTCTCAATACATAAGAGTGTGCTGAGAATTCAAGTAGACTTGTAAAAACTGACAGTTTCACTACATAATCTACCAGCAACTCTATCGACGGTTAATGACAAATCCAATGAACACACAAATAGCAGAGCCTGTAAAAAGATACTGATGAGCACAGAAACAAAAAGAAGCAGAGCATGTAAAAATAGATTCCTGATAATACTGATGAGAGGAATAAGGAGAATGCGCTCCATAAAAGGCGTTCCTTGCCGAGGCAGGCTACATAGACACAGCATTGCCTCGTTTGAAAGCAACGGAAAAAGCGGATATGTTGTGCTGGAAAGATATTCCGCAGAAGCAGCATAGTTGCAAGTTTGAGATGAAAAAGCTACAACAAAAGCAAGAAAAGCGCTTCTTTTCTACATGAAATCTCGCTATATACACAATGAATAAGAAGAAACACCTTTTTGCGCATCATTGCTGCCTCCTTTGTTCTCACAGACACACGGCTTGAGGGCTTTTTCCTTGCTCTTCAGTGGGTGAAACCACATGAAAACGTCAGTCTCTCACAAGCATGCATGAGTATTTATTGAAACAGATATATATACATACATATTACATAGATATATGGACACTGCTGTACACTACTTCTACAGGAAAGTGACCTAAACAAACCCACACATACAAATATATATATTGAGAGTACCTTGAGGTTTGAGACGAAGTGGAAGCCCTCGTTTTCTTTCCTCTTTTTACTGTTCTTTTGAGTCCGCAGATATTGGAGGTATTCTCGACACTCACGAATATCTTCGTCTATCAGTAGTTGCTGATTCTGCAGTTTCTGCATGCTTGCTGCATGTTGTTTGGGGATGCTGCGCTGATGATTGCACAAAACGGCGACAGCTCTGAACAGAAATCACCACACCAGCACAGACTCAGCAATGCAGCTCAAGCTCTCAATATATTGGTAATTGTGTGGCTTCTATATTTATATACCTGGTATGTATCTAATTGTACACGTCTTACACTCAGTGAAATGACAAACTTTCACTTGTTGTTCCAGTTGCTGCAGCGGAAAACAGACGCTCCACCACACGGCTTTCGTCACCACCACATACAAGACGCAACGTCGTTTTAGTGCATGCACACATTCCACAGAAATCTCCACATTCGATGAGTAGTAGAATAGTCTACTGGTGTCTATTCATACTGCAGATGTTTGAAGTACACTCGTCTACTTGTTTGGAGTAGCTTCAACCAAGTGTGAAAGTTCATGCGACAAGATATTCACTCGTTTTTCGATCGACACATCTCCGATGAAAAGCTGAGCTTTGCATGCATGCTTTTTGCTGTTTTGAGTCACGCGCACTCGCTCTTTGTCCTATAAACTACACTGTGTATGTCAACACAAATATACGAAACCATAAGTGCAGAGCGAAAAGAAACTTGCTCCTAGTCAACTACAGAGATGATGCGCATGTAACACTGCTTCTTCACCTGAACACAGAATCACAACAACCTGCGCACCACAACTGTTGCATTTATATACATATAACATAGATACATATATATCTGTAGTAAACTAAATGTCTGATTGTCTGCAACATATACACATATATATGTACAGAGAAGAAGTCTCCGAAAAAGTGCAGACACCTATGAGAGTGAGTGAGGAACAGTGTAAAGCGAGTTTTTTCCACAGGAGACTTCAGAAGACGACTTTTGCATGCTGAGTGCGCGAGAGAACAGACCTGTTGGCGTCGTTGTAGAACTGAATGAGTTCGTTGACGTTGCTGACGTCGCACTTGATGACGCCTGGCAGCTCCTCTTCAGGTTTGTCTTTCTTTTCATCGAAATCACCATTTCGCTTCATTCCTGCCCCAGCAGCAGCAGCAGTCAATTCAGGGCGCTTCCTCCTTCGCCTCACCACTCGAGAAGCTTTTCACCGACTGCGCAGCTGCTAGAGGCTGTTTGAGCTCGTTTTTTACCTTTTCCACAGCCAACAACAGCCCCCGATTTCTCCTCTCTTTTTTCGCTTCTTCGTCTTCTCCCTCCTCTTTCTTCGTCTTGAAAACCACCCCCGAACCTCCACAACCACCACCAGCAGCAGCAGCGTCTTTACTGGAAAAAACGGAGGGAGGCCGCCACCACCGTTTCTGCGCCTGAATCGCTGCTTTTCAGCGTCGCGAAACCAGCAGCACTACTCTCGCTTTTGGTGTGTTGTTGAGAGGAAAGTGTTGCTGCTGCTTGTCGAAGAAGACCCAGCTAGCTGCACAGTTGTTTTCGAAGAGACAGACACACAGCTACTCGTGAGTGCAGAACTGGTCGTCAAAGCGCAGATATTTGCTTCTGTTTTCACTTTCTTTCGCTTGCTTGTGAGCTCCCCGCTGCCGTTCCTGCGCTGCTTTAGTGCTTGACGAGCCAACTTGGACAACTCTTCTTGCAAAGTCACTGACGCGTTGTAAGTGCGAAAAACTTTGGCTGACAGTCCTGGCATTAGTTGCTTCAAGTGACTGTTCAAAGCTGCGCTCTGCAAACACACTCACCCATATTCATAATGTATTGGTATTTACTCATTTTCTCTCTCTGATGCACACACGTCGATATACGGCAATTAGTAGTCGCACTCGGCTTTTCGCGATTTCGCTCAAACACTCTACAAGTTCACTTTCCAACGAAAAGAAATCCCATCTAGACGACTCGATGCAAAGTCCTCTCTTCCACACACTCGAACCACACACACACATATCATATGTACGTATTTATAGTGACTTACTGCGCTTTTTACACATTTGTCTCAAACCAGAAAATGTATTTGCAAGTATTTTCTCTTTTCGTACAAAGTTTAAATATATATATCATAAATGTAGACACACGATAATAACAGAGACCAGAGAGAGAGGGAATGGAGAAGTCTGCAAGTTTACTACTACTAATGTTTGAGCGAGTGTCTTCTTCGCATGCGCCACTTAGAGCGTTCTGCACACCACATCTTAGCGAAGTCCGAGACTCATAAGAGAAACGATTCAAACAGCTACAAATGTGCATATATATATAGAGAGAGAGATATCTGTATTCGTAAAAAACGAAATAGACAACCACCACCAAAGCAGCTTCAAATATGCTACACGTATACATATTTTGTATCGACATACGAAGAAACCGCTGTATTTAATGCGGAGCTCAAGACGTGCTTACTACTACATCTGCTCAGGTATAAAGACACATACATAACATATATACATATATACATATATAATGTGTATTTGAGAGTTTGCGGATATATACTCGTATACACACATACAGATAATTACAAGTGTTCACCCAGTCGGAAGACATAATTTCTCAAACTGAAATTCGTACTCGCTTTTTTCAACGAACTAACAGGCTGTAGAATACGTACAGATATATATTCGCATACATACAAGACTATATCTGTTCGAAGCTACACATATTATCAATAGTTGGCTGTACACATATATGAAAGCATCACAATCACATGTGTATTTTTCCACAAGCTAGAATATATATATATCATATGATTAGCTTCACGAAGACGTGCACATTCATTTATCGCCATATCTGCATACTTACATAGGTAAAAAAAATCATCTTCAGATAAATTAGTACATCTATTTATATATATGTAGAGACTATGGAAAACAGAAGGAAGAGATCCACTAGAAGACTCAAAGAGAGGAAAAAAAGTACGCTGCAGAGATAAGGAAAATTCCCAGATTGCCCACGCATTATATACCCCCGTACATATAAAAACAATATATATAGACACATACATACAGTAAATACACATATATATATATAATATATCCATTTCGAGAGAAGGTTGAAAATAGACAAAGAGACAAATGGAAAGAAACCGCAAATATATATTTTCAGGAAGAGAGGGAACCTCACTCATGGACATAATATATATGCAGCCGAAAAAAACGCAGAGAGACACACAGACTTCACCAAGAAGCAAGAATTTGAACGTCCACAACTCAAAATTTGCCATACACACACATTCTCCCAGAGAGCTCATATAAGTGTATAGAAAAGAAAGAAACTTACATTTATCATATCGAAAACATCTTCGTCGGGTTTTTTGCCTTTGCAGAATCCCATCATATTTTTGAAGGCTTGAGGGTGTATCTGGTAAAAAAAGACACGCACGCAAATCTCATTTATAAGACGTCCGACACTTCCACTACTACAAGTACAAAGAAAACATCGTTACAAATATACATCATTTTATACACAGAAATACACATACATAGATACCTCTAAATTTACACAAAAAAAGCTACTATGTACACGCGTATATGAGGTGTATTCACCTGAACGGTGTTGAAGTATCGAATAGAGTCCTTCCCTAAAAAGTCGAAAGTTATTTTTCGACTTTCCTTCTCAAAAGTTAGGTGTTCCACTCTCAATGAACAGCACCCCACAGTATCTGCTTCTTCATCTGCAGCAGATTTGATACACACAAACAGAAGAAAGGACCACAGAAAACGACTACATAAAACAATTTATTTGTACACATAATATATGCATGTATATCATTTCATTTGCCACAGCACATGCCAGAAGTATGTATAGAAAAAAATCATGTACATACAGGCTTTAGCGCTGCAGCACCAACAGCGCAAAAATGCAGTATCTCACAGAAAACAAAAGCAACATACCAGACTTAATATATATATAAAATAGTATATATAATATATATATGAATTTTGCAGCAGCCGGGAGCGTATACAGAAGGAAAGAAGTTTAAGTCAACCAGACGTTTGTTAAGATTCATTTGAATGTCTGCACAACCAGCACAGAATTGAAGCATCATCAACACAGAAGCAACACATGAACATTTAAATATATATATATATATATATATATATATATATATATATATGTGCAAATAAATGTACAATATACATATATATATGTGTATATATATATATTTAAGAGGGTAAGAGGGCTTGTTGCGTGAGAGGCTGTACAGCAGCATGAACTAGCGCAACTGCAGTACACATAGCAATGTATAGACAGAAAGACACATATTGCATGCAACGGTTAAAACGAAATTGGTCATCACGCACCAAAACTTCACTCTAGAACCACACTCCACTAGCAGCAGCATCTACACATCAACCTACATATATATATATATATATGTATGGATGGAAGTGCGTGATAGTTTTATCAATAACAGCGAAGAAGGTAGGGGCCCGTCTATTGATGAGTTTTAGAGGCTGTGAAGCAGTGAAACAGCAGCAGCAGAAGCAGCAAAGAGCTCTAGCAAATAGCAGTAATAGTAGAAGTATTAATAGTAGTAGTTGTTGTAGTGCAAGCAGTAGTATTAGAAGTAAGAGTATTAGTAGTGAACTAGTGGTAGTGCACCTCAAAGCACGCCAATACAAACTCAGCAACAGCACAATAAAAAAGACGCTGCAGCAGCACAGCTTATATATGCAACAGAAAAGCGTGGTACAGTAGCAATAGCAATAGCGGCTTTTAAGATAAGTATGGAACTTGAAGTTGCTCCACGAATTCAATGAAAAACAGTAAAAGCATTGTGCAGCTCACGCACAAAGTCAGCTATCAAATAGGAAGATACATGTACATATCTGAATGAAAACACAAAATCGAAACTAGTCAAATAATGATAAGTACATATATATGCGTATAAGTATTCAAATATATATATATAGAGATATATACTGAAAACTCAGATAGGCAGTCAAAAATTGAAAAAATCTGGAACAACTATGACGTGCTGCAGAGAGAGAAAGAAGCAAAGAAAAAGTTGTGCGATACAAAAGGATATACATGAACACACAGGAGTTGCCAGTCAATCATATATATGATGTGCATATATAGACGAAAACTCTATATATGTATGTACACTCGTATAGAGTGTTGCATAGCAGATAGAAGTTCTCATTTGATCACTTCAGTCATGTCGGTGAGTATTGGTGAGCACACAGTAAAGAAGTAAACAATATGATAAACACGAGAGACTAGTAAAGCTCCTATAACACTTCTCTAAAAATTCCTGATTTCTGTAGAAGAGTGAGACGTTCTGAGTAAAAGAATACACATTCAATACTATGTATACAATCCTGCAATTGAGCACAGGTTCTCGTAATACACTTATGAAGTACAAGTAAGTTTCGCTGTAGTGAAATAGGAAACATACAGACACGGATATGTGCATGTGCACGCATACGTGAACACATTCTTCAAATGCACATATACATATATACATATATATACATATATACATATATATATACATAGATACATCTGTATAAAATATATATACCTGTACCTTGCACTCCTCCAACTCTAAGTAATATGAATCAAGAACTGTCATTACCTACCGCCAATGACATTATATGATATATGAATTCATCACTATATAGAGAAATATAAGAAACTTGTTTGCCACAGTGAGGGAAGGAATAGAAGTGAAATATAAAGCAGTCCCACCTACCGAACATAATATCACAAGTCAAATTATTAAGAGTACGAGAACACACGTAGATATATTGCATATATATATATATATGTATGTATACCTTTGTAGCTAATATATATATATATATATATGTGATTACCTGTATCTTTCTCGCCTCCTATACGAAGAGCTAAGAAGTCAATGAGATAAGTGGCAGTGCCAAGCTGGCGCTCGAGCGGGTTGGTTGCTGCATAAAAAATCACATCAATATATATATATGTATACAGGTATACTTCACAATTATATATAAATATTGAATTACACACATATACACATACGTATACATGTACGAAGATATTAAAGTGGTTCTAAAAAATTCGGACAGTTTGGTGATACATAACTTACGTAACTACAGGAATGAATTAAATATCTCAACTATATCAAGACACAACTATGAAGTATGTATGTATAAGTGCGCGAATAATGTACAGATATAGATGTTCTGTACAAATCTGTAAACCTAGAAAGATGCGCATGCAGCGGCTGCAAAGAAAAACCTTATAAAATTCAGCGATATAAGACAATAGAAGAAGGATCAAAATATGATACAGCGGTTGCTTGGAGTCACACGTGTCTGAATCTATCTCTCTACATAGAACAAAGCTGAGAAATATACAGATATACATATTTCAAAGTAAATAAGTATATATATATATATATAGATAATGTGAAGTATACTGATTACAGAGATTTGTTAGGTATCCAAGAAACATCTGTATCCACTTACTAAAAAGTTCTGATTCAGACCACAAGAGAGGGAGCAAAGTGTTCTTTATAAATTGCTGTATACATCTAAAACGCAGGGGCATGCTGCCATCATACTTTGTTAACGTGGGCAGTATGTTTACCTATTCTTGCATGCATATATATATAATATATATATGAATATATATCTTTTACATACGTATGTATATAAATATATATATATTACTGTGCGACGGTATACACTTGACTACGCAGAGCCTCCTGTTCCCAAATTAATCAGTCAGTGTGTGCAGTGTGATTTTTTCACTGATAATTTATGCAAATGAAAGACCTGAATTCTGCAACTAATTTCGAAATGTTGAGTTGAGTCTGAAACGGACAAGTACAGTACTAAAGAAGGATTTACATACATATAGACGTTCAAATGTGAGTGCAAGAACAAGCATTTGTGGTGTATATTCGTGGTGGTGAAATTAAGGAACCAGAGAGAAGGACTGAGACACAATTTACTTTCACCCACACATAAACAGACACATCCGTACTTGCTATCCTATTCAAACAGATGCATGTAATATATATATATATATATATAATGTACCTATGTGTGTACGTTCAATAGAGGAAGAAATTCAAGATTAAAAAATTATCAAGCAAGTAGGTATGAATCGACTTGTTTAAAAAACCGATATCGCACGGGGTCAAGAAGCTGGCGCTCACTAGAGCTAGTTAAAAGAAGTCTCGACAAATAC
>NW_028292816.1:0-24108 GCF_964252035.2 Podarcis erhardii | reverse complement strand
TCTGTCTAACAGCTTCACTTTGCACCGGTATTTTAATCAAATGTTATGATGTCTGTTAGAAGTATGCCATCAGCATCCCATCTGGCATCGTACACGAATTCGGCTGTGCCTCTCCAGCACTTGGCCTTACTACAAATTTTCAAACAAGGGCACGGGACAGCAACACAAGAGTAAGGCCTTTTTTAGAAAATATTTCTTACAAAAAGTATGTTTTCAAAAAGAAAAGTTCCGGGAGCGAGCAACACACGGCCCTGAGGCAAGAAGAAGACAGGCTGCTAGTGTAGTAAAGTTCTGTATTTGTCTTGCAGCCCCTCGCAACTATCATTTATACCGGTATTTGAACCACGTGTCCAGGCGACATCTCCTCAATCACAGCGACCTCATAGATACGGGGATATGCACAATGCACCTACGAAGAATGCTTGCTTTCAAGTAAGCTCCGAAGATATTCGTCTGGAAGTGCCCGTTTGATCAAGTGTAGCAGCGCAGGGTGTCAAAACTTATGGAATATTTGAATGGCTTTTATAGAATGGAAGTTCATTAAAATCGAGAATGATTGGAGAATAACCCGACGTTGACACGTACGTCCATAGTTGATGATAAAAACGAAGAAGCAAGAATATTTCGCTGATAAACGCTTAGGAGACAGCTAATTGTGACCAGTTTGTCATCATTTAAGCTTAAGTTTGAGATCTGCCGGAGGCAAAAAGTTCGCGGTACACTGTCGAATTAACAGCGTATGAAATAACGTAGAGCATGCAGCCCGGTATGGTCGATCATTCATGCGAGAATGAGATGCATTAAGAAGGGTACGGTGCTCTGCACACTTGCGCATGCCAAGCAGCAAGAGGAGGGGGACCAAGCCAATTCTGCACTGAGAAAATACTCGAAAAGATACGGTCTTCGGTGTCGAAAAAGCAGTTTCACGGGCTTAAGGTCTGCCGTGATGTATTTCGGTGTCGAAAAAGCAGGTTTATGGCTCTAAAGGCGTACCGTAATGTATTTAGATGTCGTCTCAGTCTGAGCCCACATTTGGTGCAGAACTCACCACGTTACCCTCTCACTCGGTCCGCCGAAACGAACCGTTTGAGTCCTGCGGACGAACTCTGTCATTTTCGTTTTCGTGCTTCAACTAAGGGTTATGAAAGGCAAGGTTCAGAGTTAGTGAGAGAATATACAGGGGACAAGAATGATGTTTTCCGATGCACTCTTATTACACACAGAAAATAGCAGGAATACGACAAGCATGCTCGAATAGTCAAAAATGCTCTCCGATGCATGTAACCTTCTTTGCAATTCGTTCACAACCAATAGAGAGCGGAGATCACTCCAAGCGGATAATCCGCTATGCGCATATCAAAACACCATGCAGGTTCGTCGCCGGATCACGCTGCATTTGCTGAACAAGAGCGTCTTCAATGTACCTGCAATGGGCTCTTTGGCTCTGCTGCTTGAAAAGACCTGCATTGAGCCTCATCACTAAGGCGTGCTCGGTTGAAGTTCCGGTTTCAGATTGTTACGCGGACTGATGGCAATGTTCTTGTACTTTACAAGTAGCGACGACCTTACTCTTTCTTACATGTCAAGGCAATCAGCTTTGCGCAGTGATTATGTAACGCTCCTCTGTCTCATGGTTGGCGCAAAGGCGCGTGTCTGAGGCGTACTTCACTTGGGCCTATGTGTGCCTGTTTTTTTGTGCTCAATGTCATTTCTCACTTCTTTTTTGATCTACTTCAGGAAAGCTAGAAAGTGTGTCGCACCGATTGATTAACTCGTATACACAAGTAGATAAAGATAGTACACTGTTATATTACCGTCTGAGCATGCAGTGTATGCGGATCGCCACAGTGTAAGTTTGAAGTCACGTAAAGCGATCAATAATGGCGGTCAATTCCGTTGGCGTGAAGCCGCTCACGGTCGAGCAGCCATCGTCTAGACTATGAAGTCAGCAAAGTCTTACGCATATTGAAGAAGACTTCAATGCAGCATACGATTTACTTTTGCTACAATTGGGAGATGGCGCTCTACGCCGGTGCGACGTAATCGTCTTGCAATCAGTAAACTCCTTTTGATAATCTAAAATTTGAATATCTCCAGCAAATCTCATAGGCTTCACAATCAGAACTGCTCATGTATAGCGGCTGCTTTTCCTCTATCCTCTTAGTCGATTTCTCAATCGCTTTCATAGCTGCCTGAGGAGCACCAAATGCACCACTGTAAAAACCTTCTACCACACACAATGGCCGGGGTGCACACAACCGCATAAAATAAATTTTTACTTGCTTTTCCTGGCGCCGTTGTTGAAATGACGGCAATTAATATTGATTGGCGTTAGACGCCTAGTGTGCCGTTTGATGAAGCAGATGGAAAATGCCTTGACTCATTATTCTTCAATTATATGCAATGTAGCTCAAGCAGAAGCATCAAATTGGCGCTCGTCTCTGTCGAGTCGGCGTGAACATGTTGCGTTCTTGTTGATGTGGCGTTTCACTTTCTTCTTTAAAATGAAGACGTCATTTCTGACCGCCACCGCGTTGCGACTCCACAACAGTTTTGAAAAGTGTCCGAGTTTCTTTGTTTTAAACTCTGGCTGCAGCACCTCCCTGCACTTCACGGTGTAAAACGGCATACGCGAGTTGGGTTACGCTAGTATGTCAAAAAAGTCTCTAGTTAATTTGTGCCCCGCTCAATAGAAAAGGCTGACTTTTACAAAAATCTCAGCTGCAAAGGCGGCAGATTGGCCTTCCTTGAAGTTAAAATAATTATACGTGGGATTTTCTCTTGCGCTTTCGCTCGCCATTCAAGCATGGAGTACTACCACGTTATATGCAATAGGCTCTTACATTTCAACAATGGACCACTATGCTCAGAAAGCACGATTTTCAGTCATACATTACTACAGCCGTACACTGAAAACATTAGAGCTTTGAACAATAAGTAGAGCACGACACTTAAACGTCCCGAATTTACGTCACGCAATGCCTTCAAACCAAGTTCCAGATGCATTCGGTGTTGTTTTACAATTCTAAACTGAACACATCATCAACTGTCCACTGTTCATCTATCCAGAAAACGTGTCGAGAAAAAAATCCTTCACTCATCTTGACGACACACGCCAGTTTGTTCCGTGGTTGTCTCTCGATGCACTTTTCCTACGCTCGGCGAGGCAGCTAGGTTGTAACAGGTAGGTGAAACGCCCGCAAATATCTAATTATATATATACATATATGTATAGGCTGCCGTGCTGCACAACCAGCGTGTAAGACTGCTATAGGTGATTAAGAAGGGAGTTGTCTGCGTTAGAATTATAAATACAATACTTACAAATCTAATACACTACATCATGTGTCAGACAGCGCTTACTGTATTGTATACACTTTGACCGTTCGGCAAACTTTGATAAAGTGATATGAGGCGTTCAAATAACTCGCACGCGTCCCCATTCCTTATTATGAGGGAAGCTTGATTTCTCGGTACTCCACACGGCCTATCTTCTTTTGTATACGTACTAAATAGGTCGAGCTTTTCGTTAACTATTGGTATTCCCGCAGTATATTGATGATATATTTGTCAGACACGCAGAAGAAACCACATTTGCACGAATAGGAGACACCGTAACCATTGAATCATCGAACTTCATCTTGTGCTGCCCGTAGCAGGTACTATTGTTCACTAAGTCAAAAATCAGCGTTTCAGAGAAGATCGCTAGTACAAATGCTAGTTTTTCCATGGCGGGCGTAAATGAACGAGCTGAAGGGAATGCATTGAACGTTGAGCGTGCGCGAGTACGCAGATGGCCAACTTCCGGCAGAGAGACTGCAGATATGAATGCCTCCCTTCTTCGATTTAGAGTCTTGTCCTGCAGATAGAACTGTAGCTGCTAGCGAAATTTAAGAATTGTGTGCAGCAAGACTTAATCCATCAAGGTCTGCTTGCCAGATGCAATGTGGTTGCTAACAATAGAGCACTCGTTTCAAAAAGTTCGCTACTGTGAGAAACGGCCCAGATTATTCGAAACAGGAACATGAAACACCCATATTATAGACCACACAATTGTCGCAGAGGAACGTGGAGCTAGCTTGTACAGTTTTTATAGTCCCCCACACTGAATTTCAAGCTTTGAGGTGATTTAGACACGCATCCACAAGAAGTTGCTATCTTTTGGTACCTTGCACTTTTCGGACTGGCGTCACTTTTAGGAGTTTTTAGCGGTATTTTATAAGGAATGGAAGTCTTCGTGTAAGAGGCAGTCCGCCGTACACCAGCGCAGCATTATAATCAGAAACTTCTTGTAGTTACCTCACTACGCGCCTGACTACGTCTATGACAGATTGTGCAGGATGTGTTGTCGCGATTCTAACTTTCTGGTGTCTGTCATATAAAGTATCAGAATGGGTGGCACACCTGCTTAAAACCTAGCCCCAATGACTAAGAGTGGTGCGACGGATCCGTGGCTAGCACTCCCGCCAAACGTGCCTGACACAGCGTTCGCTTCTGATCGGAAGACGTTTCTATTCGTCCTACCCAGACAACTGGGTGACAATTGATTCGTTTTGATTCGCAAGGTCTTCATATCTCTTGGAATCTCTTGCTTCTGGTGCGACAAATTTATGGGAACAAGTTAGAACTCCCGTATTTTATGATGAAGATTTAACCGAATACCGCGGCTATCCTTTACAGAGATTCGGGCATCACACAAAAAGTCTCGATCGTTGTAGACGCTTGGCACCGCTACTGTTGAGAGAGTGTTTCCACGTTCAGCTTTCGCGTAGTGTATTATTCACTTGAGTTTACCCTTTTTCTGCTCACATCATTCTCACGTAGACACACAATGGCGTCGTCTCTTGTAAAACCTCGGTGTGTGCGTAATTCGGGGCTGATAGCACTTTCCATCTCTCTTACCGCAATTTGCTTCTTGGCAGGGTTTAACAGTGGGCTGGAAGTGATACTGCTACAATACTCGGACGCGGCCGCATTAGACATAGCTTCCAGTCACTTAAATGTGAGTGCTGGTGCAGCGCAGGTTGTCTCATCGGAGACTGCGAACAGACCGGAGAAAGCTGTCACTTCCAATGCTGCGTCAGATGGCAACAACGCGTTTAATGATGGACGTCTTTTGAAAGTAGCGTTGGAAGAGGGACAGCCTGGTCGAGAAGCCGTTCCCTCTACTGAGTCCGCTTCTTCATTCAAAACACACAGCGGAGAAAGTATCAGTGAAGAGTCTGTTGTTATACCAAGTTGTGAAAAGAAACTGCTAGCGAATTTGAACATGTTCGACAGCTTGTTGACTCTTAAGCTAGAGAAGTTGCAGCAAGTGAAATGGATCACGATCGCGCAAGTGGCGCTTGATGTTCGCGCAGACTATTGGCTCGCCGCACGAGGTGTCTCTCAAATGTATGGAGAGCATTTGGCAAACACTCCCATACAACGTTTTGGTCGCTGCGGTGGTGGTGGCGCTGACGGTCTTCCTTCCGCCAAAGAGACGGGAAAACAAGTAGAGGTATCTGACACATCTTGTATTTGGCATGGGTTTCCGCAGCCAGCGGACGATGATGTGCGTCAGCCGACTTCAAATGAGCAGTATATCATCAAAGAAATCCAGAAGCGCGTCCAGGACTTGCTTGAAGACATTATAGCTTTGACGACAGTAAAGCGCCTTACACACGATTTTCGCCAGAGGTTTTTGCTCTCCATAGGCAATTTGCATCAAATAGCAGAGCATATGTCGTGTTGTCTTCCGCAAGTGGAATCAGGACGAGAGGGGCACTCTAGTTCAACTGATGACTGCTCGCGCTTTCACGTACCGTTGACCGAGGCAGAGCGTGTGCAGCTTCATGAAGCTTTACAAAGACAACAATGCGTACTCCTTCGATCGCAGAATGCGGCCGCTCAATATGTTATCGAAACGCTATCGCAGCCCGAATTACTACTTACTTTGTCTAAGCAAGGTGCAGACCTTCTCTCTGCTGCGTCTCTCACCCGCGTTCAGCTGCTTGAATTAGTTTCATTGGATACTCCGTTTTGTGGGCAACCTCCACCCACCCTTGAGGAAGAGGTATCAAGCAGTGTCATAAAGATAAGAACAAACCAATTGTCTCCAAAAATGTCGTCTGCCCTGAATGCCCAGGAAAAAGAAAAAAACTCTTCTCTTATCCCTGGTATATCCACTCGGTCTTTGGGAGAGTTGATCCTTGGCAGAGGACGCGGAAAATCTAACTTTTTTACTAGACGCGTGCAAAGTAGGAGGAGTGCAAAACTCCAGTCTAACATTGTTAAAAACCATACAGGCATATATGAGCGTCAGCTTCCAGAATGCGGTGACACCATGCTAACATGCAGATGCTCTAAACAAGTTCCATCCCAAGAGAAAAAAGAGGCAGAGGAATGGCATGAGTTCCATGGAGGGTTCGAGTGTTTTGCTCCCGTTCAGCGCACTACACCTGGAAAAGAGGTTTATCAGGTGGAATACGAAAAGGCGCGCTTTTCCACTGCACCTTACGAAAAAGATTATCGAGAGGCTATAGAACACGTATACATGCCTGCCGAATTGCTTTGCCAAGACGCGCGGCCCGTTGTGCATGTGCAAGAGCATTCTTCAATGATCCCTTGTGAGTGCGTCAAAGTGACACGAAAAACCACAACCGTGTTGCCCAAGCACACTCCTGAATTCTATAGTGCATCGCGCAAGCGCATAAGATCAATATCATCCGGGCAGCAAGCCGCACCAAGGGAATCAACGTCGACCGTAGTTCTCGAGTGCTCTGAGATTGCAGCGGAGAGCCCCGATAACCGTGAAGAAATTCATTTTGCTCCCTATGAACCTGGCACGTCTAAAAAAGTTCAACGCGAAGCGGACACGGTCAATATGACCTGTGAATGCGTTGAACAGCTTCTTGAACCGTGTCAGACCGTCGTCAAGTCACGTGAGACGTGTCTGGTGCCTTGTACTTGCGAGGTGCGTGAGGTCTATAGTTCTTCCCCTCGTCTTCCAAAAAATATAGATCCTATCATGTATGAAAGGATTACTCAGCGACAATCGATTCACGGTGGTGAGGAACAAGAACATCAAAAGTCCTTGTCAAAACTCAAGAAGCTGGAAACCTTTCTGGAGTGTCATGAAGTGCAGCCACCTAGTGTTCGACGTAACGCCTATAGCGCGTCCCATCAAGGTGAGAAAGGTCAGTTAGATTTCTTAATTGGGAATGCAGACTCGGCTCAAGGCTCGACTGGACGACAACCTTCGTTTGTATGTTGACGGCTCAACCGTGCAGTCCCTATATGTCATTCGTTGAGCGAGGTGTTTTCATGGTTTCTCTCTGCTTAACTCCTTTTTAGGCTCGCAACAAGCCCAGCAATACTGGAAGAAGAAGAAGAACGGCTCTATAGACTAAGCTGAAGAGCTGATAGAATTGAGGTACGCATGGAAGATTCTTACCGAGTGTACACTAGTGCTTCATAATACTGAGTAATTTCGACAAGTCTGTGCACGTGGAAGTAAGAATTAAGTTTATTTTGGGTGCAGATATACTTCACACAAGGCATAAAGGTATTTCCTTTCAAGTGAGCGTACTTTCTATATCACACCGGATTGACCAGCGCCAAATTTTCAAGAATAGGCGACGCCAGATATGAGTGATTTCCGTCGAGCAAGTAACTTTGAATAGTAGTGAAGAAATTGAAGTAGTATGGCTAGCAAACCGTCCGGAGCAGTTGCTGCCTTCAAATCAACTGATCGAGGCGCTCGTGGTTCAAACTGTTTCATAAGTTTGAGGCATCTTTGCACAAGTCCACACATACTTATAATAATTCCAGGAGCAGATTTATACATGATTTTGGAAGGTCTTTTTTTTCAATTGTATGACACGAGCCAGCACAAGTTTTTGATCCTTGTAGTGTCTGAGCGTTCAATTTTACTGGTTATTTGGGATCTGTGCTTGCCGGTTTTTTTGATAGGGATATCTCATATCCATCCCTACTTAACGCTAGTGCGCCGACGACAGTTCATCAGATCGAAGGTTTTAATGGCAAGTGTTGGAGAAAACCAAGGTCTCATAGTCAACAGCGTTAGACATTTGCACTTGCTGGAAGTTGTTTCATGAGTAGATTGGTTACCGTATCTGCACTCGCGGGTTTGAGGTATTGGTTGTGGGTTCCCGAGTAAGTCAATCACCAAGTCGATCTCGTTGTTTTGGCAAAAACGCCGCCTCACTCGTATAAATGGAGAACAACCTGGGCGCACCGGCACATTGAACATGGCTATCAAGCCGCTCTCGTTGCGCGAGTTCAAAACCTCAAGTGGATTCCGGCGCAATGCAACGACCTGCGTGTCATTAGACATGTGAATCGAACAAACAGCAACCTTTTTTTATCTCTTGCCCTACCCAAACGAAACATGGTGTTACAGTAAAAGGCGCTTCTGCCATGCTCTACAATTTGGCAAAATACGTGCCACCACTAAAAACTTTCTTTCAAATTGCCTAGGTGTCTCGGACCTGCGACGGTGTAGGGCCGTGCTTCGTAAGTGCTGCATACAGTCTAAACAAGCGCAAATACAAATAGCACAAGCGAATACTGGGTTTCAACTCGCTACGTTTGTCAGGCCTCGAACTTTCTTGAATTTTGTAGTAGTAGACACGGTGTTGGGCAGGCGGATGCATCTATATGTATAGGCCCACAGTCGCAAACAACTAGAGCAGCGGATCACTCCTCAATTATTGGCCTTCTACTACTTCGGTCAACGTGTCGAGATCTCACCCCACCGTATAGTAAAACCACAAAAGGACACAGCATCTTACTCTCTGACTGAAAAGCTCAGAGAATATCAAAAGATGTGGCTTGTGCAAAACTTCTGCTACGACAAGTGTCTTGATAGATGTCGATAATTAAGAGACACAATGCTATAGTCTGGTACGCTCGACTTATGGGATACTACCGACTGAAAGCCACTGCTGTGAGCGGCAAATGGTTGAATATTCGATCTACAGCAATTGTATGTTCGATGGATCTAGCGTTCTCTTGAATTGACGAAGGAATACACAACAACTCAAATCATAATTTCAGCTCGTTTTGACGTAGGGCGTAGATTCGGCTGCGACATCATCAGTCTATACCGGAACAGTTCGATTGGAGTACGACTACGACGTATAGCGCTTACTGAAGGTGGGAACGCAGCGCCACGGCAGAGTGTTAACATACAAGGAGGGATGTATACTACGTTTGAGCGAGCAAATAGCGTTTTGTCGTTAAGTACGAAGACGCATTTTGATCTCTACGACACAGACACCGTGAGCAGCCTGTACGCTCTAATAAGCCACTATAATTCAACAACGCACAGTTGCTGGTGCGGCTCGAGCAGTGAAAACGTAGGAACGATTTTTAACTGTACAAAATACTTATCTTTCTGCAGCTTTGAAAGGAGAAGACAAAACAATAGTGGCTAGAACACGCGCTTCGCAAGAGCCGACAGTGACCTCATGTTGTTGAATTTACGCGCCGTTTTCTAATCACGGTTGGCCCGTCCTTTCCTGAACATTGTTTAAATTATGCGTCTCGACGTATTAATGGCATTGAAGAGTCGAGTCCAAACACAGGCGGCGACCTGCACTTAAGATCCACAGTGATGATTACGGCTGCGGAGGTGCTCCATTTTGCATCGTTTAGGTAGGACGGGTCATGAGCCTGTGCGGTAAGCACATCACACTAGGGTCAAGTTCTTAGTGCCTCAAGCGCGCTGCAGTAGAAAGGAACGCATGGAGTTTAACAGCTGCTAGTAGTAGTAAAACACTTATGGGTCACCGTGTCTTTTTCAGTGACGAGGTTTTTTGTGGGAAACTGGATCGAGTATCCATTGAAAAAAGTGGCGTCGGCGTGAACACTCCGATACCGAGAAAAGCGCATACAAGCTAACCACCTACCAGGTCAATCTTTGTTGTGAGTCTCCTCGTCTTTTGTTGGGGGGTATTAGATTAACGACGTTATAAGATTTGGCTTTTCGTCGTATGTCGTTACATCTCGAGCAGCATCAGTCGTTACTAATGTAGCCGACGTAGATACAGTTTGGTGCTATGTCAACTGTCTTTCTGAGACGATTATAAGCCCCATTGCAGGAGCCTAAAAGGTGGCGGATGCCAGTGACATGATAGTTTTTCAATTATCCAGTGTTACACAGGTAGATACATCAACAGGTATGGAATCTTGTTGTCCATCTCATCATACCAAAGTACCCCCCGCCAGGCTCGCGAGGCCTATACTGCTAGGTGTGCTCCGGTAAATACTGTGAAATGCTATCACTTCAGTTCGCCCACTTTTTAAACAGTAACATTCATTCCATTGAGACTGTTGAGACTCACATATCGATCATATTTTCTAGATGCGTATAGATTCAAATGTAAACTCAACGTCTTCTTATTCTTCCTAGCCGATAAAGGAGACCTCATTTTCCGGACGTTGCACCTGCCCTCTTGACGCAGCTTGTGCTGAGTCAGCTCCATCATCTACAACCCGTTGTCCCAAACGCGGTAGGCACGCTCCAAATGGTTTTGGCCCGGCATGCTGCCAACGAGGCAGCGCCAAGCTTCCAACGCTGCAGCGCCAAGCTTCCAATGCTGCAGCGCCATGCATTGCGGGTGACTCCACCAGGAGTGGTACCACTCGAGAAGCCGTGGTCACCTCGGGCGAGAGGAGTCTCCTCATTACAGCGTAGGCAAACGTCTTTTGAAAGACCTTAACAGAGGCGTAATGTTAAACTGTACCGATGTTCTGTGCTTGTGAAAATGGAATTACGAGGTGCCGACGATGAAGTCAGTGTTTGATAAATAAATGGCGCGGTCTGGAATTGCAGGTTAGCAAGACGACAACCACTGCCGCATGTTCTTCTGCTGTACTGCCCACATTCTGCATTGTAGCGTGGCTTACCCTACCGTAATGCGTGATTACATTATACGGAAACATTAGTGGCGTGCCACAGTATTCGGCACGTGCCATTCAGTGCAATTGCTGGTGGCTAGCCTGACAGTGTATAGCTATCGAGCTCTGTAGGAGACATATGGCCTCATACAGTAATTGCTTTTTCTGTAAACGCGTTCACCGTATTCTTTGGAAAGATGACTGCTACCAATGACGTACCTACACACTTTCGTCTCGTCACACCGGGGAAAGCGAGATATTGCTGTGGCCCCTATTCCATTGAAAAAATTTGCGTCGCGCTACCATCACAAGGACAGCTAGAATCAAAGGGACGACATTCTAAGTGGAATGCGCCACCACAAACAGTGATACTGCAGAACACGAGAGTCCAAGAAGTGGGGGCATCCACTGATGAAGCATTTTCTACCGGCTTACGTTATACCACAGGAGACCAAAAGTGTGCAATCCACTCAAAGTGGCGAGCCAAACCATTCTCCACTGGCATTATAGGGGTCTGGATATTGTTTTTATTGTACGCTCCCGCTATCCTTTGCAAAGTAGAAGATAAAGAAAATCCTACACTGTACAATGAAGACAATTCAAAGAAAGATGGGAAGGACGAGAATTTAAATGGCATAAACGGAAGCAGCAAACAACATGATAAAAAAGAGATCAAGAAAGGTTCAGGTGCTCCCGCGAGTGCCGCTACACATAAAGTTGTTAATGGTCTCGTAAGCTGATCGGTTTTAAACGCCCTTCAGTTGACTGTTAGTTGAACGGCTAGCAAAACATATGAAATTGTGGATGTAATAGGTGAAACACTTTAGACCTACACGGAAGAACTTTAGTGGAGGTTTAGCCTCTACGGCTTGCTACTTTCACTATGAAGTGTGTCCTTTTCGTCTGCTACTCGAAATCACAAAGCGCTCAGTGATACTTGCTGAGGACAGCACGATGCATTATTATTCCACAATTATATATGGGCGCCCTGTCTCGTTGATAGATGTAAAGCACACTTCCCGAAATCTAAGAATAGAATTCTCTTATGTTCTCACAAATGGATTCCAGTGTCGATCTTGTTACACCATAGCTCACGAAGAATGTGACAACTGTTCTTATTGTGCTTACAGAAAGCCAGCATCTCACTCAAAGCTCGGGATGCTTTAGAACGGACGGAAAATTTGGCGTTGTACATGCAACACCACCAAATTACTCCTGCGCACTTTATAACAGTTTTGCTAGAAATTCAAGGACCACTCTGTAAGTAAAACAACTCTCTTGTTGTACATCAATGGCTGCTATTATATTCGATTTTCATTCTACAACGTATCAAACGATCCTGCCGGTAGTACGGTTCCTGCCGGAGTATCCACTGTACGGTAGGCTGTTGTCAGGAGTTGTCGAAAGAATGACACAGCTGCGAAAAATGACAGCCACAATCTGGTGTGTTTATGTTACAGCTGTTGCTAACTGCGTTGAAGACGCCGGGGGCAATGTTTATGAACTGAAAAAGAAGCTTAGCGAAATTCTCGTCAAGCTTCCTATGACTAGCGTACGCCCTCAGAAATGCAGATCGTGGCGTGGCTTTCAGGCTGGCCTTTCCGTACATCGGAGCGGTCTCTATAATGTCTAAACGCAAAGAAAGTCCTTAGCTCAAACATATGGGGGACTAGTTGTATTGAGTGCAGACGCAGTAGGTGGCTAGTCAGCAAGTACTCTTAGTACAGCAAACTTGTTTGTGAATACATCACTGTTTGGTCGTGAATTTCCTTGTACCTACCTGCCGCTTTCTTCAGGAAGTATTTGTCGTAGAGGAATTGACTGCAAGCCCTCAAGTCCGCCAAGTCGCCCTGAGGGCTCTTTCAATAGCTCAGGAAGATGGCAAGGCGGTTATAGGTGTGGGACATCTCATCATGGCTGTTCTGGAACTAGATCGCTATAGAAACATGTTGCAAGAAGTCGGCACAGATGTAAAAAAATTTCTAGAGTACGTAATTTTTTACACTCATATAATTCTGCACATCTACAGAGATCGAGTTATTTTTTTAGAGGTCAAGAGAAAGCGTATGCTCTCATGTATACGAATATCAGCAACATATAGTGTTATGACGGCCAGTTTTTAGTAGCTGGATTGAGACGGACAACTTAGATTTGGTTTGCTATCGGGGAACATAGCTACAGCAAGAAGATGGTTTTACACTTTTGCTTTTTCCGGCATGCGAAGAATCAGTGCAAGCTTGGAGCTCATTGTGAAAGAGAGTGAGCACCTCTCAAACAAGGAGCTGGGGTGATTCTGTGTGTATAACAAATATAAACTAGAATCAACGCAGTCCTCCTAATCGGTGCAGGTGCAGAAGTAAATTCAGAAAAATTCAAACAAAGTGCCACGACAAAGCTCTATGCGGTGTTTTCCATGTGCCATGACTGAAGGTCTATAACGACTTTGTACGAAAAAAAAGCAGAGAAGGATCTTTCTGAGCAAAAGGGGAGAAAAGCCAAAAATGCCGGGATGGGCACCGGCCAGCAAACCGAGGAGCTGAACGATGAAACCGTAACACAATTTGGTATAGATCTGACGGGCCTTGCCGAACGAGGAGCCCTGGAACCGGTTTTTGGTCGCAATAAAGAAATTCGGGAGGTAGTGACGGTAATCTTGCTGTTTCCCCTCAAAACCTACCTGAGTTGTAAATATTTGTATACTACATTGACTTGAAAGCTGGTTCTGAGCACCGAGCTAAAACTGCTTACACAATCTCCTTCTATGCTTTAAAAGCAGCAGTGATAGAGGGAATGGAAAAAACAGCATTCATAGAAGCATCAGAGCCGTATCAATCCTTGCTCTTATATTGCGTTTGTCGTGTAGGTGCTTAGCCGGAAAGGAAAGGGTAACCCGTGTCTAATTGGAGAACCTGGCGTCGGCAAGACAGCTGTAGCAGAAGGGCTCGCTCAGCGTATTATTGAGGTAATAAAATGATACATTCATTTAGGATCCTCACACCAAAGTTTTGAAGGGCTATTCATAAACCATTCTCAAAAAATAGAAACTTTTTATGCTGGTGCATGCTTTGCGTAACGACCTACAGGGCATGACCCCTAAAGCTCTACACGACAAACGGCTTTTTTCCGTTGACCTAGGAGCTCTCGTCGCCGGTGCAACTCATCGCGGCGAGTTTGAAGGCAGGCTGAAGAAGCTGCTGAATTATGTAAGAACGAAATTACGACATACAGAGTAATGCAATCTAGAAGCGTACCATTTTTTGTTACACTCATTTCAGCGCAGTCACTGCAAAGAAATCAATGTTTTTCCAGGTGCTGAAGTCGAAGGGAAGAATAATTATGTTCATCGACGAGATTCATATGATACTTGGCGCCGGAAAAACGGAGGGATCCATGGACGCCGCTAATCTCCTGAAACCACCGATGGCAAGAGGAGAGATTAGGCATGTAGTCTCAAAATCAACCGATACCGCTCTTCTCGTGGATTCACTGTCCTCTATGTCTTTGATATAGTGTACGCTTCGAATCAACTTCATGTCATGGACAAGCCGAGAGTCTTTCAATGATCCTGCTCATGTGGAATACATGTTCATGCTCTTTCAGAATACTAGGCGCAACGACACAAGAGGAATACAAAATTATCGAAGAAGATGCCGCTTTAGAAAGGCGTTTTAAACCGATTTTGGTTGAAGAGCCGCCGACAGAGAGAGCCATAGGTATTCTTCAGCGGCTGAAGCCGGTGTTCGAAGAACACCATGGTATGAAAATCTTTGACGAGGCCATCACAGCAGCAGTTCTTTTGTCTCATAAATATGTAAAGCACAGGAGATTGCCTGACAAAGCGATTGATCTAGTGAGTATTTTAAGACAATATGTCAATTTCGCTAATCTCGCGCTTCGAAATGGTGGCATGTCTCACGTTTTTAGGTGGTGGGAATTAGAGTTGTTCCTTTTTAAAAATGTGCTGCTGTAGTGTTGCTGCTTAGAACCATCGCAATAAGAACAGTTTTGCTCAATGACTTTCAGTCATGTCCGTACTTACAGGTGGATGAGGCATGTGCATCGAAAAAAGTAATGAGAGAAATGAGCGAGGAAGAAGAGGCGGCGCCGGAGAAGTCAGCGGACACATCAAATATCCATAGCAAACAAGAAGAAATTGACGATAACAGAATAGAATCACAGAAGGTACTACCTAAGAATTCAGTGTAGAAATCTGATCCAAAATAAGCCGCTGGAAACAAACTTTTCAAGGGTGCGTTCCGCGCTGCAACATTTGTTCATTAATCCCACGTCAGAGAGCTAGATTGTGCTATTTGCTCAGCACCCGGAAGGTTCTGAAGCCGAACTGAAAAAGCTAGAGCATGAAATTGAGATGGAAGCCCAAAAGGATGAAGAAAGCCTTGCCCTTACCGCTGACGATGTCGCTTCCGTTGTAAGCGCATGGACAGGCATTCCGGCGGGAAAACTAACCGAAGACGAGAAAACAACGGTTTTACGTCTTGCAGAAGTTTTGGGGCAAGTAAGCGATGCAACGACATTAGAAGACAGTTTGCTGAACGCAGAGGGTGGCTAAATGTTCTACTGATTCTTGCACTTAAGGGGCATCGAGCAGCGGCTCTTAATTGGCTATACTGGCAAATCCACAAGAGATGCATACGCATGATTGACAAAGAACGTCTTCATGGACTGTAGTGCTATAGTAATTTCAAATTCGCATTTTAGTGCTTTTATCGGTCTTGTTGTAACGAGGAATCGTAGAAGGGAAACGCAGTAAGCTATTAGAATGCAATTATTTTCAAGCATGGTGACTGTCATATCGATTGCTATCATCGCCCAGATGCTGGATATACTGAATACAGTATTTCGACGAAGTTTTATACAAACATTTATTACTCGAAAGGCTCTCTGAAAATATTTTTCAGCTTTGGACTTTTTCTTCCTTCTTCATTCAGCGGGTCATTGGTCAAAGTGAAGCTAGCAAAGCTGTAGCCGACGCAATACTACGCTCGAGGGCTGGTTTGAGCGATGAGACTAAACCCATCGGCTCATTTTTATTCTTAGGACCAAGTGGTAAACAAAAAAGTGCTTTAACACTAGTTTTACTGAGGCTTCTTATGCTAGTAAACTAATGCTAATTCGAGAAGATCTAGACTGTAGGATGCGTCGCGAGAGACATAGTCGAACTAAGGAACAAGGGCTGTGAAGGGGGGAACTTGAAGTTAGTATCGTGTAGACAAGTGAAACAAAAATTCGCACGAGACGGGAAAATTGAAAAAGGAGCGCAGACTTTCCAAAGTAACTCTGCATATGTCTCTACCTCGTATGTGCATCAGGCTGATGCTGCACCATTGAAGTTCCCGCCTTTTCGTGCTGAACTTTTCCAGCCACAAATTTTTTGGTAATGGTGTTAATCATGCTGAGAAAGCATTCCACGAGACCAGTAACCCATTAAAACGCCACATTTTTCCGTTTACACATGATTAGAAACGACTGCTTCTCTGTAGCCGTCCTGTGTGGGATACGTGGGTTGCTGTACCACACTCTTGCCCCCGTGAACAATTGCGTTCTAGAAACTTCTCTTATTGACTAGCTAGTAAAGCCCTAGATAAGCAATAATATTGATCAGAAGGTAAAATACTGTTAAAGTATGAATCCGTGGTGCAACATGTCAGCGCAGCCCAAATTCAGTTGCTTAGTATATTTTGATGCTTAGAGCGTACACCGTTGGCCTTTGCCTTTCAAACTGCTTCTTTTCCTTGCTTAGTGCTGAATGCACCGTGCTGTAGGCGTGGGCAAAACGGAGCTTGCAAAAACGGTGGCTGCCGAAATATTCCACGACAGTAAGAGGCTTGTCAAAATTGACATGGCAGAATATGCTGACCAGAGCAGCTTGTCAAGACTGATTGGAGCTTCTCCTGGGTACGTGGGGTACAAGGCCGGTGGAAAACTTACAGAGGCGATTAGGCGCAGGCCTCATAGCGTAGTTCTTTTTGATGAAATTGAAAAAGGACACCCTCCAGTGCTGAATATATTGCTGCAGGTAAGATTGCGGACGCAGGTCTGCATGAACACAGTACCCAAAATCGCAACATGTTTGTCCTCACAAAAAGTTCAACCCCTTCTGCGCGTGAGTAAACACGTGGTTTTATCATTTGAGCAACCGGCGTCGGAAGCGCAACCAGCTTCGAGAGCTAGTAAACTCATCAAAATAGAGCCAAGTAATGCTGTCTGATGTCTTCCTGCGTCTCGCGTATGTTTAGGTGCTGGATGAGGGACGTCTGACAGACGGCCGGGGCATAGAGGTGGATTTTCGCATTGCGTTGTAATTTTGACGTCGAATGTGGGAGCACAATACATAATTGGCGCCTACGAAAAGGCGGTTCGCTCTGGTACCAGAGCCCTTGGGCACTTCGATGCATCTACAGAAAAGCTTGAAGACTTTGCTCAAGCGACAGCTGCTGTGCCTACAGTTTCTCCTGAGTCTTCGCTGAAAAGCAGTGCACATGGTGCAAAGTCGACTGGTGGAGGGGCTACGTGGAAAGAGGAGGCGAAAGATAAAGTTTTGGCTGAAATTACTGGTTCTGGATTACTGCGGCAAGAGGTGTTAAACAGACTTTCGGGAGTTATCGTAAGTTTAGAGAAGCCGATAAAATATAAGTAGCCTCCTCGTTTGAGGACTCGGATATGTTTAAGTTTTCTCGACCCGACTACGCATATGTTGCAATGTCGGCGTGTCGATTACACAGCGACTTTTGGAAAGCTGATTTTATTATAGTTCTAATGCCAGCAAAAGCGCACCGTTGCATCACATGCTTTGCACCGTCTACGTAGCTCTCCAAATGCTCTAAAAGCCAATTGTATTTTCTAAAAAAATTCACCAATTTCAGTATGCCACATGTAACTCACATGATCGGCAAGTGCAGCCATAGAGGGACGAAACATCAGAAAAGTACTTCTGCCTGCGGCAGGACAAGAAGAAATAGTCACAGCAGCATGCGAGCTTTAGTCCTTAGATCAATTTGCGCAGAATATGCACGCAAACATGACGCATGCTGACTCCATATGTTTCAGCACCTCTCAAATGGTTGCCTCCTCAGATATTTGAGCCGATGGGGCCGGAGAATGTGAAGAAGATCACAATGCTGGAGGCGAAACATCTGAGCTCTCAGATGAAGAAACAAGGTATCGAACTCGTCATTGATGACAGTGCTGCCGACTTTATCGCGCGACGAGGTTACACGGTCAAAAGTGGGGCGCGCCTGCTTAAAAAGTACGCTCATCCATTCTATACACTTTAGTCTTTTACTGCAATATACGATATGCACTGCCGCTATATCAGAGCTGGAAAATAACCTGGAGTAATATTCAACATGTTACACGCAACAGATGCTGAGACTGCCTAACTAACCGATTCCTGTGGAGTTTTCAGGTTTATGGACGACCACATATCAGCACCACTTGCTCCTTGGCTAGTTTTAAAGTGGGTGAGACCCGGAATGAGGGTACAAGTCACAGCATCGAGAAAATTCAAAGATACTTTGGAAGCCCATGTGAGGCGAGAAACATGAAACTTGTGCACCCAAACTTGAAATGACAAACGGTTGATTTTTGGTGACTCCCTTACAGGTATCTGTCTAACTAGTTCAATGTCTAAATTTGTCGTCGCCCACAAATGCGTCACTATGATTTGAGCTTCAAAGATTGAATTTCTCCATTGACTGAAGACTGGAGAATCAAAAGCTCTCAGCTTGCAAAACTCGATTTGTGAGTGACGCATCACCGTTCATTACATGAACGCACCCACATGTTGTTTGTTTTTTTTTTCCGCAGATATGCGTTCTTGTCAACGGCAAGTGTGATAGGTCCACAAGGAAGGCTCGTGTTCTGTCCGTGGTTCCGCAAGGAGAACTCGACAACAGACGCGCAGTAGCCGGTGGGTAAGTTATTGCAGATGGACTAAAAACCTGCTGCCTTTCCTCACGCCATACGTAGGACCTATGTCATGAGGAGGGTGCATATACGTTGCGGGAATCAAGGAACAATTTTTTCAATATATATTGCATTGTGTAATAGTGAGTCGGAAGACCTTTATATAACTGAGATGTGAAAAGAAAGGCCGTATTTATACACTTAGTGAATTTGTCTGTGTCACAGTAAGTGACCCCGATGGAACGCTGATGTACAGGAAGACACGTGCAAAGATTATGTAGAACGTGTCTAAAACTTTGAGCGCTAAGAGATCTCGGCTGTTCGAAAGGAAGCTAGACTCTTCAGAACGGCACGATAAGCTGTTTTCGTAGGGCTGCACAATTTGTCTGGAGACTAAATTGACTGCTACCGTGAGTGGGAACCTCACGTGAAGTTGTCCAACTGCATTTGTTCAAGAAAACTATATTTTAATGTGTAGCGTCTGACCCGACGCTCATTCGAAAGTTCGAAACAAAAGGCGAAAATGCGTGCCAAGCTGTCGGTTGCCGAATAAAAAAAAAACACTTGAAAATTGTAGATTCGAAGGGCGACAAGGCAGACGCACTCCCATGTATGCAATTGAATACGTTTGTATCGTGCACGCCCTTTTCCGAGAAGTGTCACCGGTGTGTAATGGTTTGATAATTTGTGAACTATCAATATACTGCAAACAAACTGGTAACAACAGCAGGAAGCGCTTTTGTCATATGCCATCAACACGAATTCAGCGTTTGATAACCTAACCCTTTCTGTTGCCTGCAACCAGCCTCAAAATCATGTGCGGTCTGGCCCACGATGTGCTGTAGACAGTGTGAAAGAAGAGATATGATTATGTCATCGAGCGTTTGACTACACAGCCGTTCCAGTTTTTGTGATGATCTGTTTGCCCATACATGCGCTGACCTCCCACACCCACCTGAACCATCTTTTCGTCACATCAAAATATTCTTTAACGCAACGAAATCGTCCCTACAAATATGTGAACAACGATAAATATGAATGTAAAAGCTGTATTTTTTCTGCTGCGATACTATAAACACCATCGAAGATGCGAGAACGTCTTGGCATTTCAAACACACCTTTAGGATTTGCACGGCAAAAACATATCGAAAGCGGAAGAAGGCAGTGGAAACCAATGTGGATACGGCTCTATGAGTGAAACCAGCTTTTCCGCGAATAGGAGAGTAGTCTGCGCGTCCAGTGGTTCTATTGAAACTTTGTTCCGTATGTAAAACCATACCGGGGCTTATCTGTTGCATGGGGGCTGTGCGATTCATGCGACTCCTATATTTCGCCGCTCCTAGCGTCATACATTAGCTGGCTATGGACGAGGAGCCTTTCGCCCAGGTAAACCGGCGTACCTCGTTAATGACTAGAATACGCTTGGAACATACTGGTAATTTGAGCTTGGAGTATTTATAGTGATTATTTCGTAACAGGCAAGTGAAACTGGCAACAAACATTAGGAAGCTTGATGTTGTAATATGCGATCAAAGGGAGTGAAATATTTGAGCGATATGTAGCAGTACCCCTCACTGCATGCATACTACTAGCTCTCTCAGCCAGAACAATAACGGATCAAACTTTCTTCTCAAAATAAGCTATTCATGCTGTGCCAGTGAATTACTTCGATTTTCCCCCACATCCTATTACTCTCCTATCAATCCACACGTTGCATAAGACTGTGAAGGTGGTGCAGCCTTTAGCTCTCGCAGTATCGTGTTTCGTCTCTAATCCTGTGTATCTGCGGATGTGACTGGATCTAAAATTTGGGCAGTGTTTTACGTTCGCGTTCAAATTTCTTTCCAGCGTTGTCATATGCTGCGGGCGCGTGAGCTATAGAGTAAAGACAGACGACTTCTTGCAGTAATACACTTACTGACTAACTTTTTAGTCAAGCCTGTCAGTGTTTTTCCTTAAATCTCGCCGAAGATGAACTGGCCGGGAGCAACGCGGGAAGTTCCGAGAGAGGTATTCTCGCCCAGATTGAAAGCCTTGCTTCGTATCGCAGGTTTCATTGGCGTCTGCGTATTTATAGCGAAGTACGCAGATTTTGCAGACATGCCAGAAAATAATAGACTTGGATAATCCGGGAGCGGTAGATTACGTGCATCAGTCAAGCCGTATGATACGCTGCCGCTGATGCCGCTTACGAATGATGCTGACAACGAAGCAGGTTGATGGAGTCGATTCTTATCGCAATCATACGATGCACAGTCAGCACATTTCGGAAGTCGGTGAAGGAGGGAAATTATGACGCCTGTAGCTCTGCTGCAGACCTGTGCTAAACAGCAGCAGCAGCAATACTACATGCTTATCTGAGGGAGTATACACACACGAAGGAGCAACAGCAACAGTCAACAACATGAGGATTTCTAGCTTGGCTAATGGAGTTTTTAAACTTCGTTTCACAAGTCTACATTTAGACAGTATTGTCACCGTATGTTCAAACGGTTATCGTTGGCAGATATCAATTCAGCTTCTTTGATACCGCCAGCATGACAAGCACAGGGTTGCAAATTAAGGGTAATCCAAGGTCGAAGAAGCCAGTTTAACCAAAGAATCGCCGGCACGTTTTGCTTTATATTCTTGTCCCTCTGCAATGCTACCGTCGGATAAAGCATACTGCCTCGGTGAAAGATAATGATTTGACGGGGCAGACGAAGCATAATGGTTCAGGACTTGCTGTTACAAAACTTGCAGCTGGATATTCATATACGCTGCAGAAGAGAGATGTAAGCTTATTATTTAGATCTTTATGGATTTTGTAACTTGATATTGGCGCAAGTGTATATTGTGGTGCGTAGACTTGAATGTGTGGTCAACGAGGCTTATTTCGCTTTATTTTCTAAAAAGATGCAACGTTAAGATATGAAGGTCTGAGTCGTAAGCCGACGGTGTGGTGTAATGGACGACAGATCAACACCCCCGAGAATCTTTATTGCTTTGTTCACAAGTTGGAGATGGGCTTCTCTAGTTTAGCTTGGTGATCAGAAGCTTGGAATATTTTACTTTGTTGATATTATCCTTTGACAGTGATGAGCTTACATGGGACAATGTCACCTCCTCACTCATTATTCCTCACAAAATTTTAAACCGAAATTTTCCGTTGAGTATTTGCCACTCCATAAAAAAGGTTTAACAGTACGTTAGACGTTGGTAGCCTTTCTGTGTTCAAATAGATGTTCTGTAATTTTGATCACGATTCTCACGAGGAATATTAGAGTACATTCGAAATGATAACCGCATCCCCGATTTTTCTCCCTTAGAACCTTTAAGTTGAATTTATGCAGTAGAAATCATCATTTTAATGGCGGTAGACGTACGGCACAGTTAGGCAATTTCAACTGGAAGTCATTTGACGCATTTGAGCGAGGTGCGTTGCCTTGTTTGATCTGAAGCAGATGCCGTAGATATTACCACTAAACAGAAAGAAATATATACACTTTTTATACTACACATCTCTGCTCCAAATATGAGTGATAGCTGCTTCCAATTGAACTAAAAGACGTTCGGAATACAGCGTGTAAGCCTGATTTACAAGCGACATACTGGGTGCCTCGACAAGCAGTACATCACCATACTGCAAGGGCACACATGTGAGCTCTTCTATATGCGACATTGCCAATGTGGAGGGCTCAGAGCAGCTAGAGCACCCAGCTCTTTACGACGAAACCATACGCGTTACGTCTGTTATATTTTCTAAAGTTTAAGCGGTCCCTGTTTTTCGTATCCTGTGCTCTACATAGGGGTTGAAGCCCGTTGGAGCGTTCACGCGCCGTAGTATTGCTGTTTAGTTTGTAACCTTTATACCATAAAGCAAGGCTTGGCATGCTGCAACGTTCTCTTAATCTTTGCGGGAATTGCTGATGCTTCGCGGCAGAATACATTCTAACGTTGGTCCACATTAAAAAAAAATCGATTAGCTGTGTTAGCCCATACTTGAAAGACTCGATGACTTCTTTTACTTGGGCGCAAGGATCGAAATATACGTGAGAATGTTACTTTTTACGAACAGCAGCTGAGCTGCTAGGATGCGTTGATTGCGTTGATAATGGGCTTCACCCATATTTTGCACTTTTGTTGGTGGCCTTTGAGATACACCATTTGTCACTAGTAATTGGACTCATCAATTCCTGTCTATACGGGAGATTACACAGAACAGGTGATTTGAATGCTCTGCGGACGTCGATAGTGCCCGCCGCTACACACTGCTATGCCCCTGCACACTTCTTCATGACGTGCAACATGTTTAAGACACAACGATCTATCATGTTAGAATACCTGTTGGTGGAATTAGGAGCTTGGACACAAACAACCTTCGATTAGCTCTGTCAAGTCTATGTAGAACTCCACGTTGTCTCAAATTTTTGTTGGTGCTAGTGTTTGCATATGTGTGATAGTGGAGGATAACATTCTACTAGCTAAATATATCCTCGCTTGTATACTGTGCTTTGCTCGATTCCGCCAATTTTAAGACCATGGAAAAAAAAGACTTTTTTGTGCTAGATGAACTTGCGATCCCAATGAAGCGAAGACAGCTCCCTGCATATGGCAGCAGAAACGGGTGAGGAACTTGGGCTCACTTGTAGAAGTCGATTCGATTCTAACCCACCAGATCGAAACTATTTTCTCATGCGTGACGTTATGCAAGGGTGGAACAAAGAAGCTTGTATCCAGGAACCCAAATAATTCCCGCTGCATAGGTTACGTGAGGAGTACTCGGCGATACAGCATATAGTATTCTAGGATTATTCAAAGCTGCCGAAAATATATGAAAAGGAGCATACAGAAGAGGCTTGTTGCCGGTAACGATTTAACTACCTGAGGGCAAAGGACGCCACTGTGAGTTACTTCTGTTACACCGTAGAATGAAGACGATAACGAGAATGATGCTGTATGAATGATCCATCAATTCCAGTCTACACATCTGCTGAAGTGAAGGAGCTGTACCTTTAATGGAGACATTCTCACCTTATGATCTGCTGATCTTTTCGCGAGGACAAGCACCCTGTAATCTTTCCCCTTCATCCGCTGAGCACGACACTAGAGTATAAACGGTCAAGGTGCATACGGAGTACTCACCCTCTCCATTCATGGACATTTCACTGCTTTTTCAATGATTATCTGTCGAAATTAAAATGTGGGTTGAATTTGCATCGAGAGCACTATATGCTGTGGGCCCATGGTGGCCGCTATATGGTGCAAAGCCCGCCCGCCCGCAGTATTCGCTAAATT
>NW_028292817.1:0-60208 GCF_964252035.2 Podarcis erhardii | reverse complement strand
CATGACTTTTTTGTTAAAAACATCAATTCGATTTTCAGGAAAACGACCCTGAAGCATGGAATTGTGTTGGACTCTGTCATGAAGAGGGTCTAAGTAGCGCGGAGGGATTTCCTCAATATTCAGAAGCCTCGAAGTGCTACGAACAGGCGGTAGAACTCGAGTCTGTGGACGCCATGTGCAACCTCGCCCGTTTGCTGATAAAGGTTTGTATCCTACTTCTGTCACTAAAAAATTTCATTTTCTACTCAGTGGAAGTGAATTTGGAAAATCGTATACCAATCCAGTAAAGCTTACTTAGCTCTATCGTTGCGGGGATGATTCCTAAGTAGTACTCTTGTAACCCTCTTACCTATGCATTCGCACAAGCACCGCATATTAAGATTATGCAGTGATGCCGTGGGCGAGTCTAATTGAAGCTGGGAGGCGTGCGACAAGGCAACATTCCATATATGGTTGAAAATATAACATTTGCCGAAGTCTAGTGTGTGCTTTTGTACTAACTGCGTAATCACACACGCCATGTATGTAAAGCAGTGGAGAGCAAGTGTCGTAGTCATAATTTCTAGACCGTATACGCATAGTCTCTAACGCTTTGCATCAGGGTATAGGAATGCCCGAAAACTCCAAGCGCGGTTTTGAGCTGCTGAAGAAGGCTGCAAGCAAGGGTCATCTCCAAGCAAAATTTGCTTTGGAGAATCAAGGTCGGCTAGTGCCGCGACCGCTCTTAGAGGTCGCTCTAGGCTACGCGAACAACGCGTGTGCGCCACCGCCTCCCGCAGTAAAGAGAAAGACCCCTACTGTAGATGAGCAGGTTACGGAGCGTGGTCAAAAATCCGCTCGAGATGCTCTTCAAAAGACTTCAACGACTCCTGAAGAACTGCGACCTCAGGAAGAAAGTGTAGGGGTGCAAGATAGCTTGGTCAATCCTGTTGCAAGTGCTACATGCGCGACGTCAACAAAGGAGCACTGTATGTCTTTCAGAAATACACGCGCTAGCATATATAACATGGGGAATCAAAATACGGGAGTCAAAACAGAATCAGGAGGATTACCAGTAGAATCTTCACAGTCTTCCATGAGAGTAGTCGATTCAGGACAGAAAATTATTCCCAGCACAACGCTTTGTCTTTTGAAGCCGATGGGTCATAGCGCCACTTGTTATGAAGAGAAGCAAGCTTACATACCAGCTCACCCCAGGAGCTACCCTATTACGCTCAGCCCGCTGAGCCCTGGTCAAGTCCCCTGTACAAACGGCAACTTCATTGCTACCGGCCAGCAAGCCGAAGAAAACAGAGCAAGCATACTGTACGGTCTCGGAGTGAAACCTAGTAGTTTGGCTCATCTTCTAAGACAGTGAAGGATCAATTTTTTATGCAGCTTTAAACTGTATCCCACAGTATTCTTTCTACCAAAGGCAAGCGGAACATGAGCGATAGAACACATTCGAGTGCATTGCATAGGCCGTGGGCTCGATGAACAAATGGTACAAGAACTGTGGGCGAAGCCACCTTTGGGCTATTACTTGCGCTAGTCGGAATCCCAGCATCAGCTGGATTCGTGTTGATAATTTTTTGCAGCCGACAGCGATTCCAGCACACGGATTTTACACTGATCCCGCTTACTAACATAAAAAAAAAACAAAGACAACCCAACGCGTCGACAGAGTCAGACAAACTCACGGGAAAGCGTGAAACCCCTTGTGAAGAGGTTGAAGGTCGGCGAAATAGTACAAAAAGCTAATACTTTTAGAATCACGAAACAGCTCGGCAAATACAAGACATGCGATAAGCTTTTGACTGGTTGTTGAAGAGGCCTATTCATTTCTGTACTTCTGGAACAACCTAAAAACTTTGACTTGAGATTTTGACAATCAAACTTTTACCTTCAGACAATTATGCGCGAGGCGGTTATTAATGTCGGTTTCATTCAATTTTTCTGCCGTGTAGAACTTCCTTCTTCACTGTTTTTTTGAGAAATCTGAGCAGCCGTTCACCGCAGTCATTCATCCTGGTAAAATCGTCTGTTTCAATTATCACATTGAAAAACCTCAACATGGTAGGTTTGGACCACCGCACCTGCAGCGGCCTCTAAAACCTGTCAAATTCTATACGTCTATTTTCATATATAGGTTGTAATTAAGGTTATTGCAGTACTTTTTTTCGAGATAGTTTTCAACAGTTTGTCATATGGGGCGAGGATCATGTTACTGCGCCATAACTGCGGAGGCAACAACCGCAGATAACACTTCGAGCCGCCCTCCTCCATCAGCCGTGAACGCCTTTCACAACAATATAGTGGCATCTAGCTCAATCTTGTGTTTTCGGAACACCATACGATCGAGAGGAAGACTTCGAGGAGTTTACCAGTGTTACTGAATTTGATCGGATAGACTGTGGAGTCGAACCTACTACAGTTTCTTCAAATCATGTACTTCAAATGAAGTGCGGTTGTAATAACCGATGGATTAACTCTGGATACATTTTCTTCAGTTATGTACAACAATATTGTGCACTGCATTGTGTAGGAATTTACGATCTAAACTCCCCATTTTACGCCAATCAAACCTAAGGACCAGTCTGATGTTCTCCGGCTACTTTAGAAGAGAAGGTCTAGAAACAAGATGCTACGCTTTCTGCGTACAGACAGTGCTGACAGCACCAAACAGTGCGTGCCGCTTTCAAAACAATACTTGTTCATTGTTGAAAACCGTTAACAATATAACAGACGAGGACTCCTGATTTTGATGTATTCAGCTCACTTTACGCAAGCTTGGTTGGTACCTTCTCGATTCATCCGATGGACTAACACAAAACTGCCAAGCATTTCTGCAGACTTCCTCGTTTCTCGCAAAAATCATCTGGCGTACTCTCAAAAGTCATCTATCAAATCTCAGCAATTCCCATTTTTCGTTGTTCCTCCCCGGCTACAATGCGCTCTGCAAAATGTATGCTCTCACAGTGAGCCTGAAAAGAATATGAACCGAATTTCGTGTGGGTACACACGTCTAGCTGATGTGCATCATGCCTAGAGATTTCATGGCGATCTAAGGCCTTACTGGTTTGGTCAGCATAAATTATCCGTTATGTATTCGCTTATATGCAGAACTTCAAATTGTCTTTAAAGGCTTGACACAGCGTTTCGTTGGCGGCTGTTCGAATTTGTCCTTCTAAAGAGTTACTTGACAATACGCTTCTCAACGCGGCATTAAAATTTCAGATATTATCGCAGTTGAAGAGCGTTGTAGGCCACCAGTGACAGACAGTATATTTATTCAGCATGAAGAAGTTTTGTGTCCAAAATGTTGACAGTGAACTATTCATAACTCTCAAGGCTGCTGGCGTTCTTAGCCAGACAGATACCCTCTCATCACTTCTACTGCCATGACTAATTCGAGTTCGTCTTTTACCTGTTTTACCTTATGCATGTGCAGAAGGTACACACCATTTTCTCAGAAAACGACGTGGTAGCTTTCTCCCACCCTTTCATAAAGCGTTTTTCTCTCACGTTTTCTAGAAATTGGTCTCTTTGCGCCAAGTAGAAGTGCTTCCATGGACTTTTCGCACCGTGTGTGTGTGACCACGAAGGCTTGGTGGTCGTTTCCATCCCCTTTTCTGAATTATGCTTTAACAAAAACGTTCCCCTCTCAAAAATTCTGGAGTATTTTTCTTTTGCTCCAGTCATATGGCCTAGGCTGTTATCGCCTTAAATAACATTCCATATACTTTGGCTGGTCTGTTTATTCCTTAAAAGAGCCACCATCACTCTGGCTGCAGGGGCATAATCACCTGGAAAAATCCTCATCGCTCCTAAGCCTCTTCTTCCACCGATGCCTGAGCAACGAAACCGTCTACCGCTCCTGAACCTCTTCTTCCACCGATGCCTGAGCAACAAAGCCGTCTGCAGACTCGCTAGTTCTCATCAGTCGATTCCTGATGGCTGCCTTAAACGATTCAAATTCAGTATTAGTCTGCCCCGCCTGATCGCTAGGTACCGCTGATGATTGTAGCGCAATAGAGTCACATCTCTCTTTTTTTTCGAGCAACAGTGTCTTCGAGGGTACGGGTTTATCATCCTTTGAATAGTGTGTCTCGGAAATCGTCGCCTGCACTGCAGTCGTATCCGCAGGTAATAGCATTGAATCGGTATTAGACGAATTGGGTAAATTCTTCTCATCCTGGGATGCTGCATCGCTGCTTAAGGGGATTGTGGGAACCTCTTTACGGTCAGGCAGGTATGTCTCTCGCGTGGTGCTGATGAAGTCCTTGGCTGCCTGATCAGCCGTTGGACTTATGTCATCAATAGGTCTGGAGAGCTCTGAAGAACTCAAATGTGATTGCTGTTCCGTAGTCACAGGAGAGTCAGCATCAATAGTTACTGACGGCTTTTTGCAACCCGTAGATGATTCGAACGAGCGGAGCATGTTCGGTGTATTCTGTGACGTAACATAAGAAGGCGTAATCTCAGGAAAGGCATTCTTGAGGGTGCTTGCCAGCTTATCATTATATAGTTTAGCAGACAGAGCCCGGTTCACGACTGTATCAAACAACTCTGTGATAGCTACAACACGGTCGGTCAGGCGTAGATCTTCCTGTGGACAAAATTCCAAATATTGCAAGAAGCGAGGTATAATCAGCTTCATGACAGCTGGAAGCCTCATGCAGGATATATATGCATACTTGATTATAGAATTTAGGCGTGCGGTAGTTTTCATGAAGGAGTCGCGTATTCCCCGCTTTTTTCCTCCCTTTGTAGCAAATGCGGGGCACTGCGACAAGCGAAGGCGAACCGCTCCTCGAGCCGCCTGCAGTAAAGTGCGGAAGCTTGCCGCTGCTGCATGAAGCACGCTAGTTTTATTTTCCAAATTGACTATCAGCTCCTGCAGATATACCTCCGCTTGCCGCTCAGCTACGAACTCCACCAGCCCAAACGCGTGACTAAGCGCTTCTTTAGCAGCTAAAGCGACATCCAGGATCACTTTCTCCGCCTTCTCTGATTTCAAAGCGAAGAATGGATACGTGTTGAGGGTCTCAAAACTGAATAGCGATATTTTGGGTTTGAAGCGTGGCTCGTTTTCACGCTGCACTGGTAGACCTAATGTGGATCTATATAGTGGATTTGGAGGAATTGAAGGAACTCCCGCGACTGGGCTGACTTCATGGGCTCCTTGCCCTCCTAGTTCAGCTTCGCAATGGTCAAATATAAACTTCATCGATTGCGTCAACTTTCCCATCTGCAGCACAAGAATGTCGATAGGATTCTCCCACGAAACATCAGACCCCTGCGGTCCCCATATTAAGTTACCCAGTTTCGCACGCATTTGACCTATCGCTTGATTCACGCTAGATTTAGACCATAACAATTGGTGTTGCCATGGAGAAACCGGAGTTTTATGCTCTTTTGCATGCGACTTATATAATAAATCACCATAGCTGGCGGCTTTCGAAGAATTTTTGTAGACGTGGTCTGGTAAAGTCTGCATCCAGTCACTTCCTTTACTGAGTGAATGTATATCACCATAACTGGAAACGAACGGTTGCAAACCCTCTGCTTCAACTGCGTCGGTGATCGTTTTTTTACTTGGGAGAAACAACGCCGATCCTAGCGGGTTGCGGGCATCTTCCGTATGGTTCTGACTTCTCCAGTCAAATTCTTCCCTGTTTTCTTGACCTAACCGTAATCGATTTAGTAGAGGAAATGATACTGAATAGTTTTTTTGATGCGCTTGGAATAGGGTGTTTCTATCGGCTTCTACATGATTCTGAGTTGTAGGTTGGTGATAGTACAGCATGGGATTCGCATTTTGTGGATACTTCTCGAAAGCTGAAAAATGCCCTGTCAGTCGAGGCCGCGCTGCGGCTGAACTAAGCACTTTTGCCTCGTAGGTATAAGACGGCATTCTCGATGGTGGAAGTATATTTGGTCTTGTCGGCGACGCCTTCCTAGAAGAATAGACATCGACATGTTGGAATAAAGGAGATAATTGCTCCGATCGTTCTACAGTCTGTCTGTTTGTCATTTGAGAGGAAACAGCGGAGAAAATCTGCGACGGATGAGCTTTAATAATCTCTCGTCCGTTTTCTTTAGTAGGATCACGGTCTAAAGCGGCTCCAAAAGCTGAGCTCAATAAAACTACGCAGCAGACAATCGAGAAGCTTGCTGATACCTTCAAATTCTGCATGCGCTGACTCAAAAAGATCACCCAATAGCGCATTGCTGCACACGTGTCCCGAAACTGACACAGCATCCTTGAGCAGACACTATTGAGCTTCGTGTGGTCAGCTGAGATAGACTCGTCACCAGCAAATATAAGCAGACAAATTTGGAGGATCCTCCCCATGTAAAGAGCGTATGAGAATTCGACTACATAGAATAAGTTGATGAGCAACACATGTTCTAAAAGCACTGATTTTCCAAGCGCGCGCACGTTGCAATACCGCTGACTTTGCAGACACTTAAGTTTGACGCGCGCGTTCTTCTTGTGACAAAGGCGGCAAGGCAGATATATCTTAAGTGACTGAACCATGCAACCTCAAAGGGGGGACGAGAGCGGTTGTCGAGGTAGTAATCTCATTGTTGCTATAGAATCGCACTCGGTATCGGACGAATAAATTGCTACTCACCGAATGAAGGTGTGTGTACCGGAACTTTAGGTACAGCGTGGAAGTGTTCAGTCATCTACTTCGAGCTAAAGGAAGCGCGTTAGATTTATAGAAGCTTCCAGTTCTTTGTACAACTATGGGACATTTCTATGCGGGTCACTGTTCCGATAATTTGCCCACAGCGCCTTTTATCCGTTAAGGACTTGCTTGCATGCGAAGTTCGTTGCAACATTATGATTGGTATTTTGGTTACACATCCCAATTCAGAAAAAAAAGTATGGCAATAAATCCGCTGAAGATCCACAACCGCATGTTAACACTTCTGTCTTCTAATCAGCAACATGCATCTCCGTTAATCACGCGGACGTAGTGCGTTGGAAACAGTAGACACGCCCTCACTGACACACAACCGCGCTGGGTATCGCATTGGGATCCTACGAGCGAATAGTATGCGAGAGGGTGAATGACGTTGTGTTCAAGCGTCGCCTGAAAAGGCAGTGTCGAAAAAGACGATGCGCCTCTACGAAACAATGAGATGCACTGCGAGAAAAACGCGGTCCTACTCATCCGCATTTTTCTCGCAGAATATCGTGGCTTTTTATACCAACAGTCCATGATTATTCAGCTTTGGACATAAGAAAAATTTCAATTTTGACCGAGTGAGCGTTATATCGTCGTAGACAGGTTAACTTTTCCGTTAGTTTTCTGAAGTGGTCAGATTTGAGAAAGCTTTCATCTCAATTAAATACTGCTGTACACTGCTTGGTTACACATATCATGCGCCAGGCCAGTCGGCGTTCGCATATACTCGATACTTCGTTAACGAGAGACTCCTGACGCAAATCTTCCGTGTAGGCGCCGGGCTTTCAGCACAATTCACTTGTTTTTTTCATCTCTCGAGATCAGTTTCACGGGAGCAGAGCAATATTCACCGTGTCTACCACTGGTCGCATTTTGTCGCACATTGGACGTAAGTACTTCAAAGTCGCGCAGAAAACTTTATGAAGGATTTTTTGTGGTGACGTCCGCGAGTACAGTACAGCTACTTCAATTTTGCCTTCGAATGCTGAAGTTAAAGCAAGGAAGTAAGTTGAGATCATGAGAGGATCCGGCTCCATCGTCACACCACGCGTCGACGGGATGGTATATATATATTTGGGTATAACGTATAGTACATACGAAGCACAAGGAGGAATGTCAGCGTAAGTAATAACCTATTTACGTAGAAAATAAAGTTTTAGACTTTTTTTTCAGAACCTGCTAGATCGCACAGATATGCTCTCTTAGAGATTACGTGACCCTATCCGGCCCCTGTCCGTTAGAACGTTTCTGTTGACCCTTGGTTTTGTGATTTACATTTGAAGCACATATGTTACGTGAAAAAGTAATTCTTATTGGTCTCCAGTTACTGCCTTCACATGATCGCATGCGTATCAATTTGGAAGCAACGTGCTCAGCCATATACTTAGGCAATACTTAATTGCAAGGCTACAAGGCTGCAGATTTGAAGGGGTTGAAGTAGCTATTACCATCAACAGTTCCAAAGTTTCCGCGTGCAGAACGTTGTCGGAATATACCTAACAGCACAATCTTCTAGTGAAAGGTAAAATTTGGTTGTCACTCCAAGACTATACAATGGAAAATGCAATAAACTTGCGCGAAAAAAGTGCATGCAAGCGGGGTTGCAAAACTTGCGTCTTCAGTAGATTACTGCCGATAAACTTTGACCGGTAAGCGTGTGCATGAAGGATAAGGAGCAGTACGCTCGACAACACTGCCACTTGCTAAAAAGTAGCTTTTTTCATGTTGTAAAACCCCAGCGAAGGGCATAAAGTCCGATAATAGATCTGCTGATAGCAGGAACCATATGCTGACGTCAAAATCTACGACCCTTGTGTGGTGAGGCGTTGCAAAAAGCGCAATATAAACGTTGTACCCTTCCTGAACTTTCTTAATCACTTAAAAACTGGCGGATTCGTTACGTAAAAAGTATGCTTCTCCGCTCATTCGCCACTTGAAGGCGACTTTATACGTGCAGGTGGTCTATTGTCTCGGTGTCTGCGTTAGCCGACGGCGATTGTCGAATGGTTAGCCGCCGCCTACGCATGTCAAGGTTGCTAAATGTAAGTATAAAAGTAGGGAAGTCTGGAACGGGTTTTTCTTTGTTTTAGCACAGCTCATCACGTCACAAGCACAATAAATCATAGTGGCCAGGCCTGTACAGCAAGTAAACTTGAGGCTTTCCGGATTCGGGGAATACGTGGTGAGCTGAGAGGCAAAGCGACAAAAAAAAACAAAGCCTGTTGAAACTGGTTTTGATTAGGAATAAAAAGTCTGATTTTACTATAAATTCACCTTAATACCTATTGCTTTCATTATGATATAAATCTCCACATGCGGTCCACGACCGTACAAATCATTAAAAACATCCTTTTGCAAAAGATCTATTCGTTTGTTATCCTCGACAAGCAATGATATGTCCAGAAATGAAACCGAATATAGTTATGACTAAACACTGGATTTTCTTCCAATCGGTCCGACTCTACACTTTGACATTCCACATTTTGCTACCAATCTCCCAACGCATGCGGTCAGAAGTGTGCTACAACTAAAACTAACGCTTGTTCTAGGACGCCTTATTAAAAGTCATTCAGTAGATGTGGTATACATCAGTCATTAATCGTAGTCAACAAAATAGTCGTTGTGTGCTATGGCACAGAGAAAGCGTTATGGAGCCAAATTGTAAGAGGCGAGAGCCTGTTGCTCGATCTGTTCCCATCATTTGATGCCACCAAAGAGACCGGAAGTCTACTTTCAGAAGCTCGTACGCGTGTTTCAATATTCCATATGTGAAAAATGTCAACTGACGTACAGTGCCTCTCTCAAAAAAACCTTACTTCAAGTGTTGTGAATGAAAGCAAAAGAATGCCTCAATGGTATTCTTCAGGCTTACTAGGGGAAATTCCAGGTGATCGATCAAAGTAGATGATCTCTACTGGCACTTGCGTCATAGCAGTCAAAGCAGTAATTTGCAATTCCTCTGCTGCGACCCACATAGGATCGACCTCGTGTTTGCAGAACTCTTCCACAGAAGCGTAAGCGGTAAGGAAAGGCTGGTACATATCGCTGTTCAGCTTCATGTGGGTGGAAACAAGAAGTCTGGCGAAGACAGGAATTTCAGAGTGAAGCAGAAACCCCTCAATTTCGACGCGTTTTAAGATGTAAATGAAAACATTGGAAAATTTGAGGAAAATATTGCACGCAATTTAGTTGCTCTAATTAGTAAGGCTTTACGCGTGCCATATGTGTAATCCTGATCATTCACCAATATTCTTTTATGTCTTTAGTATATGCTTAATAAGAATCAAAAATATCTATGATGAATGTTCACAATCACGGAGACTACTACAGATACATGCAGCTACGGCCCTGTAAGGCATACTTTCAGCGATGCTTGAAAAAAACTGAACTTTACATTACGTTGACAGTAAACGTATGCATACTAAGGCGGCAATGTGCGATTTCACCTACCTCTCTTTACGTCAACAAGAGATGCGAATAGAGCAAAAAGAAATTACCTACAAATACTTATCTAGGCGACTCAAAGCGTTAAAGAACCACAGCAAGTTCGAATGTATGTAAAAGTCTATTTTTGACGCCAGACGTGTAAGGTTAAACATTGAATACCACAGAATACCGTCTGACTTGCCCAAAGCGTAATTCCCTTTTTGTCAAATGATTCGTCAAGTCAAAATACAAGCTAGTAAGTATCGACTCTGCATTTATCGCCTGACCTGAGTCGCGCCGCGACACTAATACACTATATATTGTGGAAATATCAATAGCAGGCTATGATCTTCCCTAACACCAACATACCTCTACATAGTATATAGACGCACATGTAAAGCAGGGCGCAGTATTTCAGCTGTCTAAACTTGTTAAACATACGTATATATATATATAATTTGTTTCTCCCTATATACAATAGATCGACGTAAAAAGAGACCGGAACTGAATGAATACTAGTTTCCAATCCCTTGGTCTTAAATTCAATCGACTGAATATAATGTCGAGAATACCGGAAAATGAAGAATGGCTCTCTTTGATACAAATCTACTGTGAAGTCATACAAACAGTGAAGAGGCATAGGCAATTGTGAACGTAAAAAGCTCCACAGTCTAACATTCTACAAAAAAATGCACCTAGCTTGCCCCAATCATTATCTGCTGCAGACGGCTAAGTGATAACTTGACCAGAAATTGCTAACATGGAGATATATGTCCTGCAAATTTCAATCGCATATACAAAAAGCCACGAAAACATACATCTACGTTCAAGTAGATATATACGTCTCTGTACCGCTTCAGAATTCACGCACGTATATAGCAACTCATGTGATATGTAAATATGTAGTTGTAGATAATTCTCAGTTTGCACATACTTTTCTGTATGTCTGCATGCAGGAGAACAGAGTTCCTGTGAAGCAATTTTCCTTGCCTCACGTTTACTGGAACTTCATAAATTCTAGAGCGTAAGAGATACATCGTGTCTAGAAAATTTTACGAGTCCTGTACTCGCCACAAGTCACATTCCAGTTCTCCAGATAGGCACAACAGCTTACATATATTCATGCTCTGTATTTGCAAATTTATTCACAGGACGACAGTACATGACTCGACAAAGTTGTGAATTAGTGCCTCAGAGCGGTAGATTTTATGTTATTGTGCATGCCCTGTATACATGTGAAAGCTGAACAGTACTATGCAGCGAAGAATCTTGGAAATAGAAGGTGCACCACAGGTATTCATAACTGTATACATATATATATATTGTAGTCTCTCATTTTCGTTCCCTTTACATCTCAACTAGAACGCTCGCGAATAGAAAAACAACCTCGTCTACATCTGAGAGTATGTACGGAGAGGAAGGCTTACTTTGCAAAGACTATAATGTAGTTGCTGCTCGAAACATCGTTGAAAATACCCTCTATCACAGCTTCTGCGTCGTTTGCGCTTCTCGCTGAAGCAGCTTCCACCTGCTCAAGGCTGTCAATCATCTCTGCAAAAGAAGCAAAGTTTCCCGAAAAAACTACACATCTGATTTGAAGAGACACGCATTTATTTGAAGCTAAAATTTTGGAATAATTATATTCCAGCTTTAACTTGCTGACTCGTAGGAAAGTGAGTTTGTAGAGTGTAGAAGCCTCCACAGTTATATTCCTTAAGACTAGGAAACGTGTATATGTTAAACGTGGAGAAGAACAAATGATCAGTCATTGTGTGATTCACGACTAGTTAGTAAGAGGCTCGAGCAGGTTTTCTCTGCGTAGCTTTTTTGAAGATCTAAACGTGATGGAAAAGAACGGATATTAGACCTCATATCAACGACACATTACATTGCTCGCTTCCTATTCTACGCAAAGTGGCATTTAACACGGCAAGAGGTGCTGTTACCAGGCCTCAACTGTAACAACAAAAAGTGCCTTTGAGTTACCTTTCGAAAAGTCTGCCACCGTTTCCATCTCGTAGCTGCGAAAAAAAAGTCACCGTAGAAAGAAACAGCAATCACACACTTGAAGTCCACATTTTTTTAACAGAGTCATAAACCCGGTTGAGAACCCAGCAAAAACTTTCAAGTGTAGTTGAGAACTTCCCTACACTTCCAAGTGGAAGACCTGAGGCCAGGTGGCGCGCGAGCTACGCCTAGAAAATCGTATTGACGAGGTGGGGTTTATGTGGGTTTTTCACGTATCTTATCTTTTTATTCAGGACCATTGAACACAGTCACATATACATACTATACCCGTACAAGTAAGTTTATAACGGCTCCAACAACATGTACACATACTTACGTTCATGTAATTTCACAACAGTATAACAGAGTACATGCATTCTTGTTCCTTGGAAAAAGCAGCCCCAGCGCGTCGCTACACACTCTTCTTCGTAATCCCTGTTTTTTGATATTGGCTGGAGCACCGCTAGGACTCTTTGTAAAGCCACAGATAAGCTACTACGTACACATATGATATGCCTATACACCTACACACTGTATATATACACATATATGTGTATAGGGTGGTTCCTGGTGTGTAGCTACTGCTGTCGACGTACCCGGCTTTATTAATTTGCTGCCGAAACTCCTCGTTGATTCGTTCTATAAAGGACTGTATCGCCTCAGGATGTCTCATATAGTAAAGCATTAAACCAAACATATAACCTCTGTAAAAACAGCAGCCATCTTTCCGAACACGACGCATACAACTGCTGCCGCAAATTGCATCACCTGCTTCAGGAGAAACAGCTGCTACTTCCCCAACAGCGGCTGAACTAGCAGCATCTGCCGCAGCTGGGTGACTACTGTTGGGGACTACGTTGCAGACTCTTCCACAAGAAGCAGCACTGTCTCGGACGGCCTCATCTCGAGGCGAAGGTGACCCCTGCTGCTGTTTCTGGAGCTTCTGTGTCCGCAATTCCTGAATGAAGGAACGCACTTTGATCAGCAGCACATCACTGCCCTTGAAATCCAGCAGCAGCCCAGTCAGAGATTCTTTGGGCCCCACCAGCGGCTGCTTCTGCACTTCTCGTTGCCAAGCGGGCACTGTTTCTGCTCTGTCGGGCGCTGACATCAGAGCTAGCCTACCGCTGTTCTCTTCTGCTGAGGCTGATTTGGCGGCAGCCGCTGCTTCTGTCGGTGCTGCTGTTGTGTCTACTTCTTTCCTTTCTGCTACAGCGCCCACACTGAGTTCTGCTGCTGACTTTTCCTCTGAGGCAGACTGCACTAAGCGCGAATCTCTGCTGTTGCTGTTGACTCCACTCATGGGCTCTGTCAGGCTGTGGGCGTCTGGCTGCTCAGAAGCCTTACCTTCTGTCATTGGTAAGATGAGTGGATGGCGTGTACACCTTGTGATTGCAGCAACAATAATGGTTGATTTCACCTTACAGCAAGAATACTCCTCGTACGTCCTGCACAGACCCCGTAAAAATCAAACAAATCCTTATGCCGTTCCAAACATTGCACGAGTGTGATGAGGTATTCGCTTAGCGAGTGAAGAATTGACACAAAGAAGCGTATCTAACAGACAAATGTTGGGTACTTTGACGACGCCGCTCGGAAATATACGTGTCTCCAGGAAGGAACACCTCCGAGCTTTCTACTGCGTCTGATTCATGAAGGTTCGCACTATTGTAAGAAAATTCTCCAATGCATGTCTCTGTATTATGCCACTTATCGCCTTCGCAGTGTGCAGTTGGGCAGTCGACAGTATACGGTTCAAATATGTATGTTTGTCAGGTGTATGGATCGATGGATCGAGAAATTTGAAACATCTTCTCCTCGAGTGTCATTTTCAGTGCATTGTACACCATCCACGCAAACGGAACGTACACAAATGTATATACCCATATACACATAGACAAATGCATACGCATGTCGCTCGTCTCCATGTACATACACACACCTACATGTATTCTAGTCATTGTCTGCGTACTATGTCTAAATCGACACAATCTTCTACCATTCTGAGAAAGATTGTGAGACTAGACAGAGAGTGTGTTTGTGAATTGCGTGCAACAAGCTAACTACCGCGGAAATGCTGCGACTAGCAGCATGTGACATGCTCGAATGCTACTCACAAATACGCTCAGCTTCCATCAGCAAAGCACGCAAATTGAAGTCAGAAGTACATAGTTGCGCGCATATATATATATATATATCTATATATATATGTATAACGGAGGGAGTGCATGCCGCTTAATTGAACGTATTTGGCTATAGTGCTTCTCTTGTTCTACAGGTTTATGTTTATAAAATGAATGAGCTCACTTGGGCGCTATTTAATTAGTCAAGTAGTGTGGGCTCGTTGTTCTTGTCTATTGAGGAATGAAGGAACTATAGACGTCGAAGGATTAGCTATGTCCAGATAAACTTTTTCAGGTACGGGCCTGACTCAGCTATGGATCACCATGTCCAGGAAAGTCAGCTGTACAGTTATGTTTCTCTGTTTTTCCTCGATACGCTGATTTTACGGTGAGTGAGAACGCATCGTGAGTTATAAACTCAACCTTCCTGCAACGAGAAAAGGGACATCAACTTGCGCAGCTAAAAAGCGAAGAATATTTGTTTTCGAGTAGCAAGGAAGGCGCGCTGGAGCAAACAGTTTTAGATGTACCAAACAATCTAGGGCAAACTCTGCAAGAAGTTGTATCGCGGCCAACTATGCAGTGAGTTGTATATATCAAGCGTGTGAAATTCGAATCGACGCACGCAAAAAAAGTCTAGACAAATGAAAAACCAGAAGGCGAGCGTGCACGAGGTTGGCAACTCGAAAATCTTGAAAAGATTAGGAAACACAAGGAATCAAAGGAAAAATTGGGAACGACGGCTGTACTGGTATGCTACCAGAATCACTGGTACTCGATATATATGAAAGTAAGTCAACGTTCTTTCAGCGTTGAAATAGAGTATTGCACAACCTTCAAAGATTGCAGTATCGAATGCTTCGGCAAAAAAAGTTGTGTTGGTTCAAATGTACAAGAAGCTAAGGAAATTCGATATTTCCGAAGCGAAACAAGGTAAAGGTATCCCACGATGTTGCGGTCGTTTGGCACGGCGAGGAGCACGAGCTTGCAGACATGCATGCACATGTGCAATTCAACATTACTCTCACAGATATTTCGATAGATGTGTTTACCAACTTGATTGAAAATGCAAACATGCACTGTTCACACTATATGTTAGTTCCAGAAAAAGAAGAAGTTTCCAAAGCAGATATCGCATGTCAGTACATGCGAACTACCAATACAAATCCTCGGGTAGTCGGAAGTGGCGCAGCCGCAGTCATTACCCCTCTAGGTAAATGTCATTTTAACAAGGTAAGAATATTTGAAGCCCTTGAATGGGTGTACTGCATGTACATGAGCTGCTAATCCTGCTGAGTTAGAAAGGAGGGGAGGAAAAGGGGAGGACTTGGCAAGTAGAATGAAGTGCGAGTCAATATCATCAAGATCTCGGGCAAGATAGCAAAGCGGGAAACTGCAGCGACCTACATTTTTCTAGTTTTCTCCGTTCAAACGAATAGGCTACGGCCAGATAGGTATGCGATTCTGAACATAATAATAATGAGACATAGGCTACGGCCAGATAGGTATGCGATTCTGAACATAATAATAATGAGACAAAACTATGATTGATGGGGCAAGGAAAGTCGCCAAGGAAGCGTGTTATCAATCAGTTGCTAGGGTTTTGTGTGGAAAGCTCATCCAAACATATATATGTATGCTTGCAGTTAGATTCCGTAAAAGAATGAGGTCAATCGTACTTTTCCCAGTATTTTCCAACTTTATGGAAAATTTTCTCCCCTTACTTTTCGTCGTAATATAGACGGTACAGAAATTTCAGAAATTGCAGACATGACATCGCGTTCGAAGCTGTCTACAAGCAAAAGGAGCCTGCTATTCCATATTTTGACCGCAGCGCATTGAAACTGTGCAAGAGGAATGGGAAGCAATGAAGAGAAAATGAAGCACACTATATTCTCGAACTACGCCCTTTCATACAAATCTAAGTACTGAGTTTGCGAACTTAGACTAGAAAAACATATTTTGTTTAAATAGAAAAACATATTTTGTTTCTCCGTTTGGCGACCGGAACGATAACTGAATCATGCATCACTTTCGCTATAATCATAGAGTTGAATAGAGATACAGAAATATTTTCCAAGGGAGTACATGAAGTCATTTAACTCTGTCTATATGTCTCGAGGTTAGATATTTTGAATGCATGAAGTTTTGTTGCTGTTCCGCGGCGCAGATGCATTCCCTTTGAACATGTCGCATTCGAAGTAGAAGAAATTACACAAAATGTTGCGAGCATTGAATTGTCAGTAGATTTGTATCTATTATCAGGTGCTTCTGTGCACCCTTCCACCCTCCAACTGGCACTTACGTCTAATCGTATCGGCGTACTGAAAGAATACAAGTGTTGCTCTCTGCACGGTCAAGGTTTACTGGTAGCCACGAAGGAGGAAAAAAGATGCTGAACAGCGCAATAACCGTAGTGAAAAACGTGGTCCTTCAAGTGGCATAATTATAGCAAGTATATTACGTAACGTGCAGATAAAGTAAATTATGTAAAACTCATACAGCCCTCAACGGCGAGTATTCAATAAATCATAGACTTCCGTGGCCGCTTCCGACTCCAGTTTACAAAGGCTTCCTTGGACTGGCAGAAACCGTGACGTGGTTCTTTCAGCTTGTTGAAAAAGTCGGCGATTCCTTCAGATCGGTTCTTTGGAGTTTTGCAGAAGGTTGCGAGTATGTAGGAGCACTCTTGCGGGTGGTCAGCGGAACACGGCACGTCACATTGGTTATTTATATGCAGTGTCGAGCCGAGTAAAGCTGGCATAGTGTTGGCAGAAAGAGATACGAATAATATACAAACATACCTTCATACAAGTGGCGTGAAGCTGTGTACTGTCAGACGTTATTGATTTGGAGTTACCAAAAATTCAAGGTGGCAGAGGTCACTTCATACCTTTCTTTAGTGTAGGAGTTCAGATCTGGCACATGTTTTAGCTCACTTAAAAGGCAAGCAGCTGACCGACTACTTCATGAAGTGCATTGTCCAGTAGTTTTCCATTCCCGAAAAATGCGCTACTTCAGGTTCTAGTGTGTTAGTGACAGAGCGTTTCCCTTTAGCACGACAGGGCTGAGCGTTGCTCGCGCGTGTACATGGTAATGGATTTGAGAAGCGATGGTAAGGGATAGTTTAGCAAATGAGGGTCACGTACTGGTTACCTGTTGTTTACGGGATCTGTTGAACTCCGGTTGCAAAGCGGCAACGTCGTCATAACTCGAAAGCTATTCCACGTAGTATAGCTGTCGGTAGTTCCGAACCTAAGATTTCGCTTGACGCTTGCATTCAAAGGAAAAAATACACAATAACCGAAGTGCAGGAATATGGCAATCTACCGGCGATTATCGCAACCAATTTGTGGAGAGAAATAATTTGAAACTACATGATGTGTGGATTAAGTTTCACTTTGTATTGCCTTTATTTATCAGATGAAGGGAAAACGTTTGTTTTCTTCCATAGCTTCATTCTTCGCTAAAAGGTCCATCAAAGAGCGTAGACAAAGTATTTTTTTCTAGTCTGCGTCATATTGGTATCTTTTAACTCAAAGTTTTTTCAACCAGTATCTCTGTCAAAGCTGTTTTTCTTGTTGAGTATGGTGCAGCGCAAAAACAAGACGTTAAATCGAGGAGCATAAGCATATATGCTTATCGGTTTCACCTTTCTTATGTTTAGCAGAAGCAATAATGGACCTCGTTCGCAAAGCCAAAAAAAATTTCTAGTTTGGACACATGGAATGGGACCGGTGAAAGGGATAATGCATTACCGCTCACGTCCATTGAGTAGCTGAGGCGAAATTTGATATGCCGCGATCGAGTGAAGTAAAATCTGGTCGCACGATACAAATGCATGTTTAACAAAATATCAATTTAGAAGCAATTGTATACTTGTATCTCTCAAGCACAGATATATACTAGACACTTGAGTACACATATATATATATATATTTATATCTAATATATATATGTATATATATGTATATATGTATATACATATGTACATAGATATACATGTATATATCTCTAACATGAATCGTAAAACCACAGACTTTTTTATAAATGACATTCAATCAATGTAGATAGACGCAAACACAAAGGTAAACATCATGTAAGGGGTTTTATCAATGGTTGTATAGACGAATGAGTCTAAATACCTGCGTTCGACTGCCCCAGCCGAAAAAAAGAGATAGTATTTAACTGTCTCGCGTCCTTCCCCTCCGGGATCATTGACATCGATAACGTTTTCCAGATGAATTTTGAACCGCAATTCGGTACGACACATGCTCTTGAGAGTGGAGTTCAAGCACTTATTTGTAGGAATTTACAGCAAACGATTCATTCGACAATCTAGCATTTTTAATCTACTGGGGCTATGTGTATGCAGCAAATACTTCGACCCTCCTGTCGTTTGAATATTATGAAAACAACGAAGATATACGTATTAAATAAATATATATATATTCTTGTCCGGGTGCACTTCTTAGAAATTTTGAAGATCTATCTAGATGTACTACATTGTTTCATCAGACTAATTTTCACAAAACAGTCCCATACGCATTTCGTCTTTCCCACTTGTGTAGTTTTTCCCATTTGAAAATATGTATTTGTTAAACACACATACAACCAATCAGTTGGCTGCAACGCAACATTGGCGGTTCAACTGTAGCCTTTTCCGTGATTCAAGTATTTAGCTTCGAGCGCGCAGTGTATCGTTCTCCACTTCTCTAAGCAGGCCCTCGTAACTGATAGTGAGACAGCTGTTCAGATCAATGATCTCATATCTTGAACAGATCATTTGTTGTGCGGTTTTTCATCTCACACATATATCTTCAAAACCGTAGGCAGAATTATACCCATACCGAAAAACCTGATCCCCTAGTCTGACTGTTGCTGATTGAGAGTGCAGATAACTTGTCATCCACTCGAGCAGCGTTCCCAATATGTACGACTGTTTCTCGAATTGATCTCAAATTTCGATCTGGTTTCTTGTTTTTTTAGTAGCTTCGAAAATTCACATATAGGCCCAAACAACAATGAATCAAGCTCAATGTTTTCTACACTCAATCAAATAAAGTTTTTTCCAAAAATGTGCCGTTGCAATGCCTCATTGGAGCTTAAAGCCAGATTGACTGCCTCTATCACTTTCAAAATATCTTTCCATCACTTGAACCGTGGACCACGCTCTCTCACAAAGTATTGTTAGCTAGCCGGCGTTTCTTCTGCAAAGTCTTTACGTTTTTGTAGTAGGCACGTCGAAATTTTGCGATTCATTCGCATGTGCGTTCACTAGATTTCTCACCATCCGCTTAACAAGAAATGGTTCTTACGAGTTGACAACGTCTTTCGTTTTCCTTTTGCATGACTGTGTCTTATTAGCGTTATTTATAGTTTGAGAAGAAAATATGGAGCAATCAAGAAATAAATATTCTTTCGTTTGAGCAGTTAATCTGTAACTCCAATCTTACCGTTGTCATGACTGCGAGATTTTCGGTTGATCCGCTCAGCTTGTCAAGAAGTACCGTTCCTGACAGGGTCTTTGCAGAGCTCGAAACTCGAAAACTTTAAAGTATTTTGACTGCGCATACGACACTTTTTGAACCCCTCTTTTGCATCATTGCAGTTTTTTCGTCGTCCTGTACGTGCAGATAGCCGCTTGTTACTTGAAAAACCAGACTTCTCACTTTGTAAAAGATGTATGAAGTCCTTTAAAATTGAACCATCGTTATTTCTTAGTCTACATTGGTTTGGTATATGTTTGTAACGCAGAGTTCTTCGGATCAAAACCAAGCGCCTGCAACAAGATTGTACCCAGATTAAATAGCGGACGTCCACACTCCTACGTATTACATCTCTGTACAATGTGTATAGTGCCCTCGTGAGACGTATATAAATATATATATATATATATATATATATATATATATATATATATAAGTATACGGATGTATACGGGGACAAAGCGGACACAACAGTTTTCTGTAAAAGTGAAAGTTCGGGTAAATAGAATGCTCCGATCCAAACTTGTATTCTATGGTGAGGAGACGTTTCTAGTAAAAGTTTATTTTGAAAAGATGTTTGATAGAATAAGTGCATCTCTCAAAAGCTGCGCGTTTACAAAAGTTGGTTTACATCTACGAAAAACGCAGATTCCGCGCTCGTATAAGTGACAGCCCTAGTGCTGCTTCATCTGAGCCCACACTTACTCTTTTCCTTTGGTGGAACAATCTCGCGGACTGTCCGCCGTGCAATCACAATAATTGCGAGATCCCACAAGCAATAGGACAGGCTACTTCGAACTGCACATTCTCAGGAGCTACTGTGACAAGCAAGCAGCAGGAGGAGCATCAGAACTAGCCGCTACACCGGCAGTAGCAGCTGCTGCAGCAGTAGTTAATTGCAACAGAAATGACACGCAACGCTTGGGTCAATAACGCCAGCTACGAGTAAATGGATACCCGAAGCTTCTGTTGCTGCAACTGCGCTTCTAGAACAAACCGGGAACTACTGGTACGGTATGATCAAACTACTTTCATTGCTGCTGTTGCTGCTGCTATTGCTGTTGGTAGTCTGTTGCTGCTGCTACTGCTGCTAGTGCTGCTGCTGCATATTGTACGACTGAAGTTGTCTGCGTGTGGCGCGCGTGTGAAAACTATTTTCTGATGCTTTTCAGTGTCCTTTCTTCTCCTAAAGTCTTTTCTCTTTTCTTGTCTGCAGCAAGTTTGCGGCTGCTGGCGAGCAATTTTGTGCCTGTTTACTCGCTGGCAAAGTAGTAGTGTCTTACCCCGCCGTGGATCGTTTTTTGCAGGCACCCTTTTTTCAAAAAAATGTACGCGGAGCCAAGCCCCGCCTCATCAGGTAATTTTTCATTTATGTGCATGTATGTCGCTGTGTCTTTTATGTTACTGCTCTGCTTTGTTTCCCGTGGTTCTGTCTGCTGTTCTAGCCAGCGCTTCAACTGCAACGCAACGTTTGCTCCAAGGCTGATGCTGGTATTCTTGTCTTGGTGGCGCGCACCATCGATTACCTTCAAATTACATCTTTCAGGTCTTCACTCGTAACTTATTCTCTATTCTCCGTCTCTTTCATTGACCTACTCGAGGATATGCTCACCTGGACGGCAGACAGAGCACCTCCAGCAACCGATTGTTCGAGAGCACGAAAAGTCGGGCTTAGTCACAGACAACTGCACGCAGACATCAGATATAACAAAACGTAGAGTTTTCTGACACATATGTCTGGGAATATGTCACGTATGATGGGCTGCTGTTATGTGGAAGCAGCGTTCGTCTTCTTGAGAAGCAGAGACTTTCCCCAGAGTGGCCCACGCGTAGTCGAACATGCTGTACAGGACGCCACTTTGAAGCACCATTACAAGCTCCGATTAGTATAATAGAAAGTTATTAATGCTTATTCTTAGACACGCTTGAACTAATTCGCAGCGGTGCAACAGCAGGAATACTCACGGCGGAGCAGTAGCTTCAGTTCACGGTGCAGCAGCAGACGCGAGAGATGAAAGACAGGGCAGAAATGTCATAAGGAACTAGGCAGCGATATCATGCAAGGTTGTAGGCATCCATCATACATGTATGTAGAATCATATATCTTCGTATTTTTTGAATAAATGTGATAAAGACCTTTTCCGCGGAGCATTCGTATGTATATAATTATATATGTAAGCCACCATGTTAACAGATGATGAACAATTATTCAAGCAGCATTGAAAAATGCTATAAATCTTCTTTTTCTCCCAGCGAGACAGCGTCAAACCGTCTACTTCGTTGCTGCTACTGTTGTTTTCTGGTTTCTCAGATGCAGCTGTCTGAATGTCGAATATACATATCACGACACCACACTGACTTTACCTGAGATTCTATATCCCATGGTGCAGATATATATATATATCTCAAAAGGCAGCGATTCTTTCTGCATCTACGTGGATACATCAATCAATAAGAATGACACTGAAAGGCAGTTGCGGCTGCACGCGCCTGTGTAACACACCTTCATATGTGCATTCAGCTGCAGCAGAAGCAGCAGTATTCCGCTTCAGCAGCAAAATTACCGGCATCTTTTCACTGATTTTTCTGCCACAGCAGCGCGAGCAAATGTCGCTGTAGATCTCGCAGCAGCGTCGGGGATGGCAGCTTGTGCAAGTGATTTATTTCATATCCGAAGCAGGCCGAGACTTCGTGCAATATCACTTTGTTCTTTAATTCGAGCGTAGAAACCAACAGTAGCAAGAGACGACTAGTAGGGACTAGAAGAATAGCGCAGAAGCCTTTTCTTCTGTTAGGGTTATTGATTTGCGCAGTGCTTGCATAACGAAGAAGCGTTGTCTATTTTGAAGAAGTTTCTAGAGTGTGTGCCTCCCTACACTCTACGATTGCGTGCCTCTTCATTCCTCTGTATTGCATTATAATCGTTGCATTCTATTTCGACTGTCTGCACTATCTGCTGCTGCTGCTGGGTTTCCGCCTGCTGCTCCTGCAGAATGCGGATGCAACTGCTGCTGATGACATTGATTTCCATTTCAAAAAAGATATTCTTGTTAGAATTTTCCACGTTATCCCTCATCGACTCTCTTATGGCGTATACACCTGCCTCTCCTATTGCTTTTGCATCAGTATCGTCTTCAGGTTGTCTTGGTGCTACGCCAGCTGCAGTTGTTGCGATGCATGCGCAACCGTCATGACAGCAGCCAAACTAGGAATGGGCGTGGATGTACACACAGCTGTACATAAGCACAGCAGAAAATAGTTATGACCACCGTGTTTTCTGCCTACTTCATTTGATCCTTTTCGTCATAGTTTGGAATGCAGAGAAGAGGTCGATAAAGTAGATACATTCTCTCTTCATTACTAGCACTTGTCTGTTTGTTGTTGCTTCCTCTTCTCTCTTTATGCCCCCTCTGCTGCATGCAGCTGTGTCTGCGACCTGAATTGTCGCTGATGTGTCACGGCGGCAACTTGTGTGTAAATAAAAAAGGTGCTAGTGGAGAAAAGGAATGTGTAACATGCACATATGCATACGTTTGTGCATATATACGTACCTATATATATATATATATATATATATATATATATATATATATATATATATATATTATATATATGTATATATTGCATCAATGCATTCACAGCATGTGGGATGTATGTATGGAACCCGCACCGTGCTTTCGTATCTTGTTCTAAAGTCACCGGTGTAGCTGCTGGTGCTGCATCTGTGTGGCTTCATGTTTTTCAGAGGCTTTGGTGAACGGCGGCAGCAGTAGTCATGTTGGATTGGGGGGTGGATATCCAGCAATTCCCACATCAGCAGCACATATTGCTGAGCAGGTGGAGAGTGGAGGGGCACGTGTAGAGGAGACTCTTATGCGTTTAAACTGCAAGTATCAGACTCTCTTTTTCTGCGCTGGAATGGCTGCCGTTTTCGCTGGTCTAATCGGCAGCATCACTTCCTTGCTCACGCTGCAACTTGCCTGTCTCATCACCTCCATCTTTCTCGTGTACGTCAATTTCAGGTCGTCAGTTCAAATTTGCCGGTGGTAAACCCAGTTTGCCCTTGCGTGCACATTGTGGTATACTGTCATTTGCGGTCTACCGGGGGGATAAGGAACACTTTTCTCATCTTATTTCCCTCGTTATTTTCTTCTTTTTATACATAAAATACTAAACATTTAGCTTCTCTTTTATTTTCATGACTTTGATGTGTTAATTTGTTTTTACATGCTGCTTCAGTGCTGTACTGCGCGCCGCTACCTACTACACATCCCGTCTAGTCCTTCCCTCAGTTCTCAGCCTGTGTCTCGATACCAAAGGTGAACACAACGCGACACTCACCAGCAGTGAGAGGCTTCTGAAAATTATGCGTGGCCCACATGGTCTACATGTTTTCCTAAAGTAAATAGACCTAATTTTCACGCCAGCACAACAATCCGGTCGCTCTGGTTGTGTGTACGTATAGCACCTGTATATATATCTGTGACTTTGGTATACACATATATGTATATATTTCCTTATGTTGACACAACAGATACCCAGCAATAGCAGTGTGATAGGTTGCTTTGCACCGCATTTTTTTCCCATACTTCAGTCGCACAAGTTGCATTTGCCTTCACACATTATTCCCTCAGTCTATATCTATCTCCCTTGGACGCAGTTCAATATCGCGCGTTTTCCACGCTTTAACGCACATGTTACTCACAGATTTGACATCTTTGCATTTTCGCATGCGTTTTGGAGCAAATCTGTCTCCCTTCGTATCCTTTGCTTCACCCGTACCTAAATCTATTTGAAACTCGCGTTTTCTGTATTTATTGTTATCGTCTTTGGGCGGGTGTATAAACCTTCGTCTGATTCCAATACATAATTTGTTCGTGTACTATGTCACAATTGTGCACACGCCTCCAATCTTTGATTTCCACGCCACACTTAGTACCTAAATTTCATGCTTATTTTTTTTTTCCGGATACAACAAGAGCGTCTTTTGTGCGTGTGCTGTTTTTCACGCCTCTTAACACATTAGCTTTTGCTTGCTTACGATTTGTACTCGTTGTGCTGTTTGTTTACCTTTTTTGTCTGGTAAGTCAATTATTCATAATAATTGGAGTTTCACATGCTCGACTTCGCGTATTCAGAATTCTGGTTCGCATTCCATGCTAAGACCAGAGCACTGCTCTCAGCTCCTGACGTGTGTAGCTGCTGCCAGTCAGTGAAGCTTATTAGAATAAGTAGAATACACGTTTCTGCTTTCAAAGCAAATAGTGCTGTTGTAAGAAAGGCTGTGCTTTGAGTATTGAGAGAAGGAAAGCTGCAGCTGTCAGGAGAAGTCTGGTGCTGTTTTCAGTTTTTAGAGGCGTGAAATAAATTGGTCAGGTGAAAGGGGAATTGCTGCTGCTAGGGGAAGTGTTGTCGTCAGGAGAGCACGCGATTGCGAGTTTGATTTTCTGAAAATAAGGTGAATGTTTCTGTTTTGAAAAATGCTATGTCTACGACAGACAGGGCTGTTATGTTTACGGCGAGTACTGCTGTGTAGAAAATAATGAGGAGACCGCTACTTGTGCAGCCTGGTAGTGGCTTCCGCTCTTTCTAGATAAAGCAACTGTTGTGTCAGGGGCAAGACTGGAACTTTTGTAAACGGTTGCTGCATGTACGGCGGCCTGGGTTAGTCAGCTGTTTGCAGGACAATAGGGTTTATGCAATCAGTCTCTTGACGGTGCTGTAGATAGAGGGGGAATTGACGTTGGTGTTTGAAATCGAGGTTATTGCTCTTAGACGGTCGTGGGGGATACTGTCTGGTTACATAAACCTGCTGCAGTTGAAAAAAGGTAGCTGCTGTTTTGAGAAAGTGGCCGGAAACTGTTGATATACTGCAGCTTTCAGTGGTTGAGACGCTATACTGTCAGCGAGAAGAATAAATGCTGTGACAGCATTAGGTGAATTGCAGACGAAACGTCGCATAAATATAGTGAGGCCCTCATCACAGGCTGGAACATCTGCTGTTGGTATTATATCTCTGAAACTCCGCTGCTATGCCTTGGGGAAGATACTGCTACTGCGAATAAACTGATAGCATCGATCGACTTGAGAAAATGTGCACACCGGCGCCACATAATTGAATGATGCTTTTCAGTGTGTGGCGTTGGTGAACACTCTTTGTAAGGTCTGTGTTAAGATACAAAGCACGAGAATGTACTGTACGAATAGAGCTGGCAGAAATTAGAATTTTCACACCAAATATGGAAGATGTAGATGGCAAAATAACGTCCGTTCAAGAGAACCGAGAGCAATTGGAGCAGAGCTAGAATAACTGCCAAATACGCAACTGCGTGGCGGAGGCTATTTCTTCCCATGTCTAACAGAAAAACGTGTGCGAAAGAGCAGAACAGACTTCTGTACTAATTTATGCACAACTGCTTTCTGATGAGATGCGGAGCCTCATCTTGTTTGCTAGCACTGACGAACATTACATTTGGTCGTCAAGACCAACGCGAAAGGTGTTCATAATATCAATGAGTAACCTTTTTGCACAGCGTTGACACAGATGAGCAGGAAATTCTTCATTTCCCAACAAAATAGGATACGAAATACAGCTTCAGCTGCAATCCGATGATACTAGAATTGGACACGTTGCTCACCACTCTAGAAGTCAAATATATAAAAAAACTAGCAGGCGAATTTTTCTTAAGAATACAGAGAAGTCTGAGGGAGAGAGTTGTGTCCGTGCAATTTTTGTGGGCGTGTTCGTGTGTCGTTATGGGATTTCCGTAACAAGGTCCCAGCGTCACAGTTCTACAAAAAAAACTCCATATGTATTGCTAAGCGTATTCAGCTGCTTTGATTTCCCCTCTCTCTCCATATAATACGGTTAGTCTTGCCACTCCAGAATCTGGTGAAATTTCTTCTGTTCCTCTGTAGCCTCCATTGCCTATGTTACAACCCTCACAGCTTTCGGTGCAACAATCCAGGAAACTGCTGCTCTCTGCGAAAATATTTTTTTGAGTCTGATCAGATCTGATGGAAACAAATCCGCACTAAGGTGAAATCGATAGTTTTAAAATGTCATCCTGTTGAGTTATGCTGGTAAAGCTGCAGCTGTACGTTTTTTTTTCGTTGTGCAATACATACGTAAATTTATGTAGATATATACATATATATGACGGTGTACAGGTATATATAGTAGCCTAATTTGAGGTGTGTTGTCATCCGTTCAATTGTGAACACGTGTCACATGTGCCGCTCCTCTAATTTTTATGCATTTCTTGAATTTTCAGAACTTTCGGCTTCTTGCTGATGCTACTCGACGTGCCGGGAGCGCCTCGCTGGGCAGGGCGGTATCGCGCTGTCATACGAAAATATTTTCGTTTCCTCACTCGTCTTACAGGAAAATCCCTTTTTTTTCTGTTTCTCGGCAGTTTGACTGCACTGACGCTTTGGCCCAATAACCAACGACGCGGCGGTGGCTCACACGCGCTCTTGTTCCTTACTGTCTGTGTCAGCTTCTTTATCATTTCTGTTGCAATCGTTGGGCTGCTCATCGTAAGTGTTTTCTATTTTAGTGTTTTCTATTTTACTGGATCCTTACCACCCCCGTAAATCTGCACATACTTTAACATTAAGGCCGATATTCGTTTCTAGGGGGCCTCAAGGTATACAGATAGTTGATAGTTTCGTTCTGGCGTCTGAGTATAGCAAGTTCATCACCCACGCAATTTTTTCACACGATTCAAAAGTGTATATCGACATTTCACGTCAGCAGCACAGCTCTGGAGTTTTCCTTGTTTCATCATTTTTCATGGAAGATTTTTTGTATTTCGGTTGTTACGTTGTATTTCCTACTGTCAAGAAGCACAAAATGCGTATTTGCAACTTCTCGACACTTTTAAAAAATTTATATTTAATGTGTACATTATCAGCTACATAGCTTTATATATATATGCAACATCTCGCGTACGCTTGATTTTGAAGAAATATACACACGGAGACAGTACTGACATTTTGTCAGCTGCTCTTAAGGCACTAATGTATACTGTAAACTTGTGTATCATAATACCAGTCAATTTCGAACTTTTTTTTTAAAAATAGAACACTAGCATATCAAATAATTGGTGCCTACATTGCTATATGTTCTTCTCTTGTTATACAATTTGGAAGTGCTTATTTGCATACCTGGTACATCAAGGATGCCGACCGGTGAATCCTTTCGTTTTGCGTGTACACTAGTGCAACCTGGCGTCTGAACTGCCTACTTTACTCGTAAAGTGCTTCGCATATAAACCGGGTACATGTATATTTACAGCAACGTAGTCTCTGGTTCTTTTTTTTCTCTCTTTCTCTTTTTAATATATGTATGTATAGTATATATATATAAATCAATAGTATACGTGCGTACGTAATAGAAACCTCTCTTGTCAATCTTTAGTGATTCTCGGACTTATATCAACGTCGCAGGGGTGTATGCATGGCATAGTGCCCTTTTTGATACCCCATTTCTGTGCGATGATGCGCCTTAAAAAAATTTTTTCATGTGAAGGCTAATCAACATGCTTGAATATGGATTTCACTCAATATGTATATGCAATCAGAACTGCATATTCCTCGACGTGCTTGCAGGCAACTCGCAAGTCTCTGCGGTTGGAAAAGGCTCGCAAGGCGGTGTTGCTGAGCTGTAAAGGAGCTTACATTGACGTATACCGTAAATACGCAATGACGGATCCGCTGCATGGCATGCAATTCGAAGAATTCAATCGTTTATGTGCGGACGTTACGGGCGGCCGTCTTCAGTTTGATATCACTGATCTCGGCATCGTCTACAACGCTTTAGACGACCATCAAAAGTCCGCAGTCAACGAGCGCGAATTTTCTGAGTGGATGACTGGTAAGTGTGGTAGGTCGGCCATGCGTCTAGTCAAGTAATTTTGAGTGTCTCAGTCCTTTTTTCCACTCTATTTGTCTTTCTTTTTCTCTCTCTCACACTCATTCTCTATACATACATATGTAGCAATTTGTATAGCCATACATTCCAGTGCCTGTTTCCATAAGTGTGTACATGAAAGTAGAAAACTATATATATATATATATGTATATATGTATGTATCTATACATAATTTTTTTCCATGGTTGCCTACTGTTACAAAGAGGGTGGCTCTTTAAGTCTCGCAGATGACGCTCAGCTGATGCAAGTCAAGCGATTTCGCCAAGTCTCGCAGATGACGCCCAGCTGATGCATCCACTATATTTTAATGGCCTGATATGGTTTCTCCTTCTAACAGCGTATCACTATGAGCCCTATCATAATTGCAGTATTGACAGTAGCCACAGCTCGGAACTTGATTGTATACCGAGCTATATATATTCTTGCAGGTGTATGCGTAGTCGCCTGCGTGTGGTGTGGCACGGGTATATTTTGGTGGTTTTCTACTTATGGGTATTGTTTGAATATCAACCATATATGTACATATAATTCGATTCAAATTGGCGTATACATATATATATATATATATATATATAAATATGTGTGTCTGTTTACGTTCACATCGACACAACCACATATGCTAAAATCATTGATGTGTGGAAGAGTGAAGTAGTCAGCCTAGAGGCTGAATTTCGCCTATGCAGGTTTTCAAAAAGCTACAATGGTAGACTAGTATACGGTAGGTTTTGCAAGGAATTTTCTCAAATCGGCTGCTGCTGCTGCTGCAGCAGAAACATCGCCTGTCTGTAGAAAGTGTGTGCTCGTTTTGTGTATTTGCTTTATGCGTAAATATGAATCAACAACCGCTTCTGTTTCACCTTAGGCCGAAGAAAATTCAATGCTTTTGCGGGGGTTTAGCTGGTGGGACTTGGCTTCTGCCAAGATAGCGAATAAATGTAAACATATATATATATATATGTATTTCTTTATGTATAAACTGTGTGTGACAGGCATTTTTTAGCAAAGTCAGAGGTAGCCTTCGTCAAGTGATTTAGGCCTCCAAGTATCAAGGATGGTATCATATGCACGCAAATGCTGCAGTGGGATGTCATGAAACATATATGTAAAGCAAAGAAGAGCCATCACGTTTGATTCGAAAAATTTAGCATATATAGTATATACATATAATAACATATATCAAGTCTGATATTGAGGAATAAGCTCAGTGAACGTATGTCGACAGCGCAACACTTATTTGGTAGAATGCATGCGAAAATGCTTTCAGAAGACTGTGATTTGCGGTACTGTTTGATTTTGGTATATAATTTTGTGACAGTATTTGCTGCAAATAAGTTGAGCGTGAAATTCAGACTTAGAGATGTGACAAACAGGTAGCTTTCAAGCTATGCACTTGTTATGATCTGCAGGACCAATTACATACCTGTGAAAATTGAGGCAATGGTGCTGCAAGACTCTTTTCCACTGGAATGACTGCTTTTCTGCGAGTCCAGCATGAAGCTTGCGAGGAGGAGGAAACCTGCAGCATGAAGTTTTATAAAGCAGCCGCTTCTTCTGCATGCGACAGTGAAGAGTGACTGCGCAACAACGTACATAAAAACTTATATGTATATTATAAATTTTCGCCGCTGTGGCAATGCAGTACATACAGCATTGTCCGAATACCGCTTACAGAAATGTTGATGCGGGTAGATGCACCGCACAATGCATGTTTTCTCGATGTACTCATGCAAACATATATATATATATATATATATGTTTTTTATATTATATACGGAATTGTTGTTCGGCTTCTGTACACTTGACTTTGTTTGGATGGAGTACAACTCATTTTCTAATATCATTTGTTTCAATGTGAAATACTAGCGTACATTCTATATATGCACAGTTTCGTACGTTTGTGCAAACTTTGTACAAACATATACGTATATATATATTATAGTGCATGTCCTCATGTTCAAAGAATTTGTCGCGCATGTATGACGTGTCCTGCAATACTGCGCATGCTGGAAATCATGAATTCTAAGTGTGTCAGTCGCAGTGCACTCTAGCTGGGCATCAATTCAACATCACATTATGGCCGAAAAGTGCTCGCTGGTTTGCCGCTGTCATATGCAATATTACAAAAGTGTGCGCTGACATATCTGTCACACTTTAAACGGTAGCGACGTGTAATGCTGCTGAAATGTGGTGCGCGTTGATGGGTCTGTGATGAGGAGGCGGGCACATTGTTCGAAGAAGCTAATAAGAGAATCGACAGAAAATTGCTACAAAGGCATAGACGTTGAGAGAAGATGAAGTATACGTTTTTGCGACGCTGTGCCTCCAATATTCTTGGCGTGTGACTGTCCAGAACATCACTTGGAGATTCTGATGATCATCAAACTGCTATTCGAGAGCTTCGCGGTCACACCTTGTATGAATTACCCCTTTCATTAGTATGTTATGAGGAATCGCCTTTTTTCCCTTCCGGTCATTTCTTCTTTTTTCCGCAAACTCACCTGCATCTGATGAATCGTCATCGCAGGAACACCATTTAAGTTACGTAATCGAGACCTAGAAAGAACCAGTCTAAGCTGAACCGTTGCATCTTTTGTGTTGCCTGCTTTCCGTACCAGTTTTCAACAGGGTACTACGTGCTCTTTTTCTGAAAATGGTTTTGGTGAATTATCAGAGTGAAAAATATATACTACATACACTCGCACTTCATTTTGTAACCTTTCTATCTGAATTTGGGTTGAATACGCTTTTTTGTGTTTGTATGAGACTGTCCTGCTCTGTAAACATATATAGTACTGTAATGAAGGTACTAAGCGTCCTAAAAATCTTATCACATTTCTGCGTCCACCACACGATTACACAACACGCTGGGAGAACATATTTATCTTGTTTTCACAATTATCGGAATACAAGCATTTAGTTTAAAACTTCTCGCATTTTTAACCGGAAAATCAAGCATCTGTCGTCTTTCCGCATAAGTAGTACAAAAGCTCAGACAACCTTGAAAGCAAGCTTGACACTCATACTAATCTGAAGTTAGACTCGCGCTTCAAGTCATTCATGTCGCCCGACATATGAGGGAGCGTCAGATCACCTTTTCATCGAGAGAGCGTAGAAGCTATTTTGGCCAAAAAATTTTATATTGCTTCGCGATGAGCGGCAATTTTATATCCAGTTCGATGCAATTCGTAAGGTCACATACTTGGGAAGCGACTTGTTAAGGTAGGTGATTGCGAGTATTGGAAACTCTCTCCATGTCATAGAGGTCATCACCCCAGTTCAAATGCGAAATGACTAGTAAGAATAGTTGCTCACATGTATTCGGAACTTTTCCATGTCACGCCGGTCATCGCTTCAGTTCAAATGCGACAGCAACGAAAGAACTTCGTAAACCACGGTAAAACGCAGAAAGATTAAATTTTTTACTTTGCGCGCAGGAGATTGAAGAATGTCAAACTCACATTTATTGTAGAGCAAATATTATGTAGTCACTTCCGTTTGTTGGACAGGTTCTGGTTGTCAAGTAAGGGAAGTCTGCCGTTGAGCAAGGCGGAAGGCGACCCTGCATGCATACGAAACCACTACTAAAACTATTATGTGAAGTCTTTCCGTTTCTACTATCCAATGCTGGATAATTACGTTCATTGTGTTGTGGGCGATGCACGCAACAACTGCTCGCTGATGCACGGCTGTTGGATGTTCAACTGTAAAAGCGTGGTTTTTTGGATAAAACAGTCGCATATTGAACTTTCATTAAAAATTGTTCGACCATCTTACCCTCTCTGAGGTCTCATAGATGTCTTCTGAGTATATTTATAAAGGAGCTCAAAACAGTATATGTTTCGAAAGATGTGATTGACAATATAGTGCATTTGCGATGTATTCTCGACGTGATCTTATACGTACGTTTATGTGAAGAAGATTTATAAAATTACAACCCACGTGAATTGCCACGAAGGCAATGGTGCTGCTGAAGCGAGATTGACACACTCACTACAATAGGTGGAGGGCTTCTTTGAGCAACGCTATTTTTACGCTTTTCTCGATACTCATATTCAAAAATTTGCTTATAGTAAGGATACGCATACACTCGATATCCTGCTTCAAATTTCTGTACAAATTTTAGAGGATGCTTGGCACGAAAAAGGTTAAATGGAATAAGACGTTACAATGGTGAAGAAAACTTGGCCAGGTTTTGAGGCGGAAATGAGATTTTTTACTTAAGTCCTAAGTCGTCTTTTGTAAGACTCCCATCAATATTATCATATATATATATATATATATATATATATATATATATATATATATATATATATATAAGTTGCTGTGCACATATGCTCGTGTAGCTGGCTGGCAGCTAAAAAAAAAATCATCAAACAGGGCTCTCTATTGCGGCTTCTTGCACAACAGTGATTATGAATGTCTTCCGGCTCCACCTTGTAAATCAGAATCGATAATATATATATCCGATCTCTACAAAAACGAAGATTGCAAAAAATGTCTTGAAGGAGACCCAAAGTGAAAAAAAAAAATTATATAGGTAAGTTTTAAATGTACTTAAGGGGAAAAAGCTCGATTATAAACTGTAAGTGAATATGCAGTCATGATACTACGTACACTTCAAAAAAATTTCTCTTACTCATCAAGCATCAATTCATTCCCTGTGGTGGGCTCCACAACTTCTGGAGCGCTGTGTTCGTATGCCAAAGCTACAGCGAAAGACTGAATGTCATCTGTTAAAATACAAATCTCCAGGTAAAAAGGTGTCTGACTTGGAAACAATGATCGAGCGCATATGTATACATATATATATGTATATATGTATATATATATTCATTTTTTCCAATATATGCATAGATTATCACGTCGATACTCGTATTCCGCGTACACAAATGTTTATGAGTAATCAAGTAATAGCGATTGCACGTGCATACTTTTTGTATCGGCACATAGTAAGCATACACGTGGTAAACAAATGTTCAAACAGATGCGCACGTAGATACACACACGCAGACCCACACATACAACTGAAGGCATAAACATGTTACTTTAATTCTTATTTTATGCATACTCGTATATGTATGCACACAAACACGAGAAAAATCTAACATGGTTCATAAATGCCGACATGCTTGTCCAATACACATACCAGTACGTATATACTTCCACTTCTATGTACGCTATGTACTGAGTGTTGACGTAACCGAACACACACTTTTGTATATATATATATATATATATATATATATACATATATATCTATATGTATAGCTTCCCTAGATTACTTATGTACTACAGCGCTCTTTCTCTCTCTCTCTCTCTGTTTCCTTCTCTCTGTATATAAATATATATGTATATATATATATATATATATATAATTATATATATAGCTTCCCTAGATTACTTATGTACAACAGCGCTCTTGCTCTCTCTCTCTCTCTCTCACTCTCCCTCTCTGTTTTCTTCTCTCTGTATATATATAAATAAATATATAATATGTATATATATATATATATATATAGATAGCTTCCCTATATCATTTCTGTACAACAGCGCTCTCTCTCTTTCTCTTTCTCCCTCTCCCTCTATGTTTCCTTCTCTCTATATATAAATATATATATATATATATGGCTTCTTTGATATACATATATACAGTATCTCCTTGTCTCTCTCTGTCTCTGTCTTTGTCTCTCTCTCTCTCTCTCTCACTCTCTCTCTATATATACATATATATATATATGTAAATATATATGGTTTCCCTGATATATGTATATACAGAGTCTCTCTCTCTTTTTTTCCCTCTCTCTCTCTCTCTCTCTCTCTCTCTCTCTCTATATATATATATATATATATATATATGTGCACGTGCAAGCATTTATGCAGCACTAGCGGATATTTGTATAGGAAGCCGTACTTGCAAGTTCGAATAGATGTAAAACCATGAATACCGAAAACACATTATCGCGTCAATATGGATTCTCGATGTGAACATAAGAAGATACATTTCCATATGTGGTACACTTTTACCCATGCATTGTATCCTATCTTTGAGCCAGCCAAGCGCTACTACGCATAGAAGCATGCAGGCACTTTTCCTTTATACATGCAACGAGGAGCTGGACACCTGTTGATGCTAAGCTTTAACTAATTGACTGTATTTGTATAAAGCATGTGTGCAATGTCCATATATGTTGCTAAAGTGGTCTCTGCATCCTCCAAATTTTTTTTTCTACCCTATACACATATATATATATATATGCCATTTTTCACCGCTGAGTATCTGGAATACTTATAAGCAGCTACTAAGTAACGCTTGTGTTGTGATGATTCGAAAGTTGTGTATGCTTGTGAAGGTATCGTGGTGTCACGTCAGTCGATTAGAACGTAAAGAAAGAAGGCTGATCATTTTCGTCATGTTGAATAAACGTCCTTTTCTTTTTATATTGGATCTTGGTTTCTAGGTATTTCCTTTGTATGTTCAGTCAGTTCGCAAGTACGATAAAAGGGTGACTTCTTCAAACGCGATGGAGAAAGCAGCATTCCGAATAGAGTATTGTTCTGCTACAAGCGTACGTATCCTTTCATGTTGTGTAGAGCTAGATCATATAATTGTGGAAGTAGATGACCATATGTCTGTGCATGTTATTCTGTTCGTTGCTAAGCTTACGGCTTCACCAGCGAGGCATACACAGGTGCAGTCGCTCCCAGCTGGGATATCACAAAATGTGGTACGAGCGATGGCTTCATACAAGAAACATAATTGAAACAAAGGGTAAGCCCTCAACTCTGTTCGCCGAAAGCCTTGAAAGAGCGTGAGCAGAGAAGTTGTTATTTGAATCTGTGTAGCTATTACCATCTCTATCAGGAAGAATAAGAGAGCTGGATTGGGCATTTTAATATGCAAACTAACGACACCGTGGTATTGCTACACACTATGTGACGCAGCATCATATGTAGAACTTTTTGAGAAAAGTTGCCTATTGTTTTCTATTTTAGCTGCTAGTATTGAAAAATCTCAAATCGTTGCCACCAAAGCCTCTTCCGTAAAAGTCTGATCGGCAGCTTTGAACGGCTGCACACCCTGTGAAGTTACTGCGCTGTTGATATGGACGATCAAATACGCATTTGAATACTGACACCCTCGAATCAAGGGTATCAGTATTCTCACTCAGCAAATGGCAGTCCTCATGCGTACTGTGCGGTCTATTAGATACCTTTATGGAGGAAAAATATTCATCTGTTTGTCGAACAGAAATGTGAAGGATATGAACCAGACAACTCGTAACTTTACTCTGCGGGGAAGACCGCTGTCTCTTATAGACTCGTGCGGCGGTCGCGCGCGTTGGTGCACGCTGAGAAAACGCGGAATCCAGTTCATGGTGATGCTTATTCGTATTTGGTTATTAAAGTGTTTCCTGCTCGACAAATGATTTCAACTGATTCGCTTTTCTTCATCTGTCAACTGGCGTGACACGATCTGATCCTGGGGACAGAATCATGTCTATCTGCAGCCTTTTGTTAACCAAACCGGAGGTTACCGAAGCATCGACGCAGCCACCGTAGAATGCGCGGCGTGTCCAAGGTCTACGTTCACTTAATCCGCCCAGCAGGAAACCCACGACATAACACTAGCGCCATATAATATAACACGGACGTATATCAAATGAATATGCCAGCAAACCTATCCAGTTTCAAAGAAGCCCACCGCTTGTATGCTTTTTGCTGGCTACTGTATGCTTCTTGACTTTTTGTTTCCATGTAATTCAGGTGCACCTTATCAACCATGTATATCATAGGTAGAACGCCTTCAAGAAACTGCGCATTGGGGTTTGTGGTAACGTTCACTCCGTTCAATTCTTTGTATCTTTCGAATATGTAGGAACAGTTGTCCTGGGAGGGTTTGAAAGGGAAGCTATAACGCGATAGTGGCAGCATAAGCAGGTTAACCATAAATTTATCAGGACGTGTTTTATCGTGTTCGGCTGCGAATACGATTTGAGCACAAAGAAACTGGAAACCTGTGTATCATCGCGTTTCTAAAAAAACTATGAGGGCCCTCTATACCTTCTAGCAGCTGAGGGGCTTTGATTCTAAGATAATTTTTGATCATAACCGAGCTGAGGCTCATCGAAGCGCAGCTTTGATAGGAGTGACAAACTTATCGCGGCAGTGAACATGTGCCCAGGACACGCGTTTTATGGATAACTGCCCGAAAATGCATGCAACACACAAACTGATACTGATGGTTAAGTTTCGTACATCATCTACAAAATTGCCTGCCAGATCTATCAAAATAACAGCTGCACTTTGCGCTTTTAAACCGGAGTGTGGGGACGCTACCATTTGTGCAGCAGATTTCCATTTGGAAACAGTGAAGATGGCTGTCTATAACCCTGAATTTTACAGAAAATGGATGCCACTCCGCAGAATGCGGGCAAGTCGATTTTGCTTGGGGCGTCGCGCTTGCCCACGGTGAGCCTGGCAGCTGCATCATGCGGAACAGGGAGATTAATTGATGAAAAAACTGACATGGATTGTCCGAGCAAAACTAACGTCATGTCTGCCTCAGTGGAAGCTACTGCAGCGGAAAGTCGCGTTTCAGATCGAACGAACCGGTGGAACAGGCAATCCAGCGTATCGAAAGAAGCAAACTCACACTCCTCACGTAATCCAATAAGCAACACAAAAACTCCTTTTCAAAATGCATTTATTTTTCCTTTGTGGAAAGTGGTAAAGACTCCTTCAAGTCACCCAATCCGTCGTCTTGCTCCAGCTCCTCGATGTCCATCAAGAAGCTCAAAAGTCTTCAAACAACTTCGGAAGTCTGAAGTTTTTGCCAGTTTACTCAGTTCAAATGAAAGGCAAAACGATCGCAGACACTCCCTTCCATCGATTTCACTTTTGAATCATGGGAAGCACAAGTTTTCAAGCAGGAGTCACGAGAGTGAGGGCGGCTCATTACCTGTGGAATACATGCCTTTAGTGGTCTCGGAGTCGTTTGCACCTAAAGTAGTTTCCACGCCTACAGCAGCCAACAGCACCGCAAGTCGAGAAGATTTTTGCTTCCAAAGAAAGCAGAAAACTGGTTTTGAAAGTAATCTTTTCATAGGAAAGCAAATAGACGATTCGTCTTTTCAATTCAGTTCAAATAAGAGTCGCTGTTATCGTCGACAGCCAACGTCAAAACCAAGCACTATCAACCACAATCCAATAGCTGGTGAGGCATTAATCTACTCTACATGTCAGGAAAAAGGGCAAATGCAAGAGGGAAACCTTTGTAATGGGGATGAATCTCCAGTCAAGGCCTGTACCAATGGGATGAATTTGGCGTTATCGCACGTTCTTCGACCTGGGGAAAGTGCCTGTGATCTCAGTCATAGTGCCCGCCAGCAACGCCTATCGAACTGGCGAGACTGTTCCGACGCTGATTCCGGGACATGTTTGCATCACCATGAAGGTTGCCCTACCTCTGCACCTTGTGATATTGAGAGATGCGCCGACCATTGCACAACCGGTGTGGCGACTGGCAAGCCAAAGGCTCGTTTTACTCAGTCGGAGATAAGTGGATCTAGTATTCGCATATGTACAATAGAGGAGGATCTGCGCGGGTGTACGAAAACACAGCCGCCCGTAAATCACATGTGAGAGAATCATACTTGAAAAAGCGAAATGAACTGGGCGGTTTTGATTTTACGGTGAACTCTACGAGCTGGAAATGAGAGCGTATAGAAACCTGCGACTGCTCATTTACAACATTCAGTATATTTGAAAGCATTTCTCACCCATCTTGACTGTTCAGCATACTCATATCAAGAGAACTAAAATACATTTTGACAACACATCTGCGAACCATTGCTTCATTTTTCTGATCTTGGCTTACCCTAAATCTAGATAGGCTCTACGCAAGAAGCACGGTGCTCCCACTTCGACCATGAACTGGCAATATGAACATAATCACTTACACTTGGCCTTCATAAAAACAAAAATGAAGCAACAGCAACGCTAGGGTGACGATAAGTAGATTTGCACGCTTCATCGCGACACTTGACTGACTTATCGAGTTTTCAAGTCGTAGACTGATATAATCCTTTAATTGTGAATTGATCTTGATGCCTATATAGATCAAACGCTATGGAGTTTGCAGAACGGCTGCATCAGTGGGTGGTTTCTATCTTACGTCAAACTTCACAACGGAGGATCAGCTCAGTTTAGCTTAATGTGTTGTCTCGTGCACAACTGACATTGTGGAATGGTAACTGTGCAAAATCATGCTAGAAAGGAAGGTGAAGATAACATTTACTATTGATTTTGGACTTGTATTTGAGCTGTCGAGTTCCACTACTATTAAAGAAGCAGTCTTTACGCAAGACACAGCCTCAGCTTGCAAATATGGAACGCTGCTCTGCGAACAACATGAGAAGAGTTTGCTATTGCTTCGCGCTTGGCCTTCTTATGTCTGATGATTCGCTCAATTGGAATACGTTTCGATCTACTCAGGAAGGAGAGGGACTACTTGAATTTGATCATGGCTGCCAACCAATCAAAGACAACTGCGATCGAGAACTGCCCCGAAAAAATGACTTGTGTGGAACTCGTCATGGACAAACCAATACCGCTACATGTATTCGCGCAATTCAAGAGTTTAGTTGAACTCGTACTGATCTGCCAGGGGCTTGAGTCTTTAGAAGGTGTTGGGTGCTGCCCATTCCTGGAAAAACTTGTGGTGATGGATAACAAGCTTAGCTCCTTGACAGGTGATTTTCTGGAATACAAGTAGAAGTAAAAGAGAAATGCTGTTAGACAGCGGGACATAGGTGTGGCGTATGTGGTTTCCGCAGAAAAAGTTGGTTTTTAGAGTTTGTGAAAAGACAAGGTTTTGTTAAACAATCCATCGAAACATATTTGCTAGCTATCGTGTGGCGAAGTGGCGGTCTGAGACAAATTGCAAGCAATTGGAGGGTGCGACACAGAGGATACAATGCCTTGCAAACTCAAACCCTTCGATCTGACTGTGTGAAGCTTTATTCTGTGATTTTTCAGGCATAGCCGGTTGCCCGAATTTGCAGTATGTGGATGCGTCTTTTAATTGCATCGAGTCATTGGATAATTCTCTTGAAGGTCTAAGTCAGCTACGTACCTTGCGTGTTCCTTCGAATCGTCTTCGCACCCTTCAAGGCCTTTCTTGTGCGGCCGGTCTTGTCGAGATTCACGCTGCAAATAATTTTTTAGAAGAACTTGGAGACGCGGTGCGAGACAATATCAAACTTGAGAAGATAAATCTCTCTTCCAACAGGTTTGTCGTATATTTCTTTTTGTTTTTGGGTCCATATGCTGCGCTTGTGCCACCTTTTCCTGACAATTGCTCGATTACAGCTCTTTCATGCCTCACATTTGCATGCCACGCAAGGTGGAAACTGGGTGGGATTGTATAAGCACCAATTATTTTTCACTGCCCCTCTACGCATTCTTGATTTTGGCTATTGTGCTCAAATTGGTCTGGTCGTCATTGATTGTATCTTGCTGCCAGGTTTTCACGATTGTGCTCCTGCGCTGATTTGATTAATGGTCAGAGTTTTCAGAGGGACAAAAGAAAGCGGCGCGTTGTACACATTTTTTCCACGTAAGTGCATACATATGTACACATGTAAATCTATAATATTACAGATGATCCTATTGCTCATTTTCGAATCAGGATTAGAGAGCTTGGAGAGATCTTTCACTTTAAGGCGCTGCCAGATCTTCGAGAAATGCATCTGGCCGACCCAGACTTTGATCGAAGTCACAATCCGATTTGCAAACTGAAGAATTTGGAAACTTTCTGCCTCTATCATCTGCCCGGTTTGCAGGTAAGGGTTCAGCACTAAAAGGAATGGTCTGAGCTTTCTTACTACAACATTTCCAGTTGGATTACAGAATAAAGAGAACTATCTCAATGAGATTTTTAATAAAATTGAACATCCAAACCCTAGAAATATATATTGACTTCGTTTAACTTGCGCTACCATCAGGTCTTGAACAAAATCCGTATAAGCCCACAAAGAATGCATGCCGTCCAGCTCACCTACAAAAAGAGACAACTATACTATAAAATGCGCATTCAACTTCTTCGTCGCCAGCTTCATAGCGCTTCTCTAGACGTTGCGAGGCAATACAGAAATACCAGACAGATTAGGAGGAACGAGCTAAAGAGAATAATGTATTCGCTTGATATCGACCTTGAAAGACAAGCTATATCGCCAAGGGTGAGCGCAATGAATTCCCGAAAACTGATTTCTATCAGCGCCTTTCAAACTTCGAAACTGAAGTGTGAGCGTCGTCGTACCTCATCTTGGTCGTATTTCGCTTGCACCACCAAACCTGACACACCAAAGAGATATAAATAAAAAAAAACAACGTTACATATCTTTCACAAGTCTTACCTCGAAGATCCTAATGGAACCATGTGTCTTCAAAGTGCATGATAAAACACTTGCATATAACGCAACGGCGTTTCAGAACAATATGACGGTGAAAGCACCCTCTGAAGTGTTTTGTGATAGATTACACCACCAAATACTCATCATGTGCGCTGTGCAGTGCCTGCTTCCCGAACATAGCTTTGTTCAGGAGACGAATGCAAACTAGCCAAGATTCTCCTTGAATCACTCAAAGAGTCGCTTTTAATTAGACGATTGATTGAAACAAATATGGCCGAACTGAAGCAACGGGTTCAGCAGAGAATTTTGTGGGAGCATGGGACGGCTGGAAACGTCCAATTCGAGGACGGAACGCCTGCCCATGAATGGTATGCCATTCCTTTTTCGGTTTAGTGTTCGAGATCCGGTCCACTTTATAAAATTTTGCTCAATTGTGTGGCAGCGGACTTTCAGTTCTGTCAGAATAAAGCTTTTTTAACGGGCCGTACATATGCTGAAACATTTCTTCAGGTACAAACATGTTGTGTCATTTGTTGAAGCAAAGTTCGCTCGTGAAGATTATGCGGCTTTAGGAATCCACGGTCTTCGAATCAAAGCTGTAACGCGCATTCACAATCGCATGCTCGAAATGCGTTTTAATGAACAATAGTAAGTCAGTTTATGACGGTGCACGCCTTCATTTTCCTCTGAAAAACAATGAGTTAGCGTGGAATAGACGTATGAAATAATAGCTTGCACTGTGCCATAAGTCATTCTGCCAAATCAATTCAATAGGAATCCCACGCACAACATTGTAGTCAGTTAAGTTTGATTTCGTAAATCTTGAAGTGTATCGCAGATCCGTCGCTTCCACACCCATCTAATTATTATAATGAGCCCGAGTCGTGCTTTGCTTCTGACAGCCGCTTTCTCGTTGAAGGACTCGGAGGAAGGAGTGATATTCTCTTTTATGGGATGGACCCTGAGGCCGCTCAGGAATTGCATTTGTATGTGTTAGCATTTGACGGCTCCTGTCAAAAATCTAGTTCAATCCACTACCCAGTCAAGCAATTCGTGTTTTATTGGACGCAGGAAACGTGCCAAGATTTGCTCAGTAAACAATCGCACTTTATTCTTCCTAAAACTCTTAACATGATCAGTACACTTCACTGTTCGTTGCAGGATTTGTCGACGCGGCTTCCTTCCGTATGATGACTCCAAAGCTGCTGGCCGCAATCCTTTTGCAGCCCTCTCCTCATCACTATATCTGGCGGAAGCCCCTAGACTTCGGTAACGTTAGTGTCTGCATTGTCTGAATGTTGCACTTTGCTGTGTATGCGGTAGAACCGGATAAGAGTTTTAACTCCGTACTTCACGTTTGTTCAAAAACCAGCTAGTGGACACTTTCTGCATATGATTCGAGCCTTTGAGTACTGAATTTTTCCGACGAGAATCATATAATTTGTAATATAAAACACTACAAACTTGGGATCTGTTTGGAGGTCAACACGTTTAAGTTTTGGCGTTTGTTTTTATTTGAATCTAGATCCTGTTTTAGAACAGTAGTAGCTAGAGCAGTGGCGCGAGAAGTGCTGATTGCAAAAAAGTGCTGGCACTGCTTTGAGGAAGATGGCTCTGTAACAGCAAAAGGCATGGACGCAGTTTTAGAAGAGTCTGCAATGGTCTTTCCTCGTGGAGAAGTCCTCATCTGCAGGGCTATCGTGCATAAGCCGGTAAATCCTACTTGTGTAAACTACCAAAGCCCTCATTAGTGGGCCTTCGTTTGCCTGTAACTTCCATTACGCGCCAAGCGCTACTATGACATTGCCTTTTCCAGGTGCTGGATTGCCTGATGGTTGACGACGACCATACTGCCGGACCTAACGCGTTGTGGAGAAGAAAACCCAGTGACACAATTGCTGCGCATCCGGGTACATGATTTTCGTATGCTGCTCCAGATATATGACGATTTTCGCTGCAGTTCAGAAACTGGTAAGGAAATCATTTGATTTTCAAATAAACGGTTATCCTCGTGAATACCGCGCAATCATCTGATGGGTTTTTCCACGTAGGAATATCGGACGACGAAAACGGCATTGAACAGGCGCTTTCAGAGCAGCCCACCGCTGTATACCGATATAGGGAAGGGTTTGATGAGGACAAATATTGGTAATACACCGATGAAAGAGAGGCTGTGCTTGAGCTTCCTGGAATTACAGCATCTTTTCTGCTGAGCGATTTGCACTAATATGATGGAAATACAGATGCTTTTGACATTTTCGACATGCATTACTCAACACCTCTTCAATAAAACGGTCACATTATTAGATGGTACCTAAGTGAAACAGTGTTCGAAATGAGATTTAGAAGTGCTTTCTAGCATTTTTGACGTGTACGGCTCAACTTTGTCTGGACCATTCGAGCACGAAACTCGCCACATTTTAACATGAAAAAGCGTTACAAGCTGCCAGGTTGGCATATCCATGGTTTTGACTTTGTAATAGGTGGATTTTAAACCCCCGTATGGCCCTTCCCCTTTACCACGTCGTTGTAGAATACATCACTGGCGCCTCAACACAGCGAAGCTCGTTCAATGCATGTGAGCCTCCAACTCTTACTTCTTCCAAAAACAAAGAAGAACGACCTTTGTCGGCGAGTCCACAATTTGATGTCAAAGGCGATATTAAGGGTGAAAAATCGCCTGTTTCTTCAGAATCATTCTGGTCTCTCACCGGTAATAATTTGTCAACCCCTGAATGGAATGAAAACAAGGACTTATATGACATGGTTTGTCGCAGTCCGCATGTTAAAGCTTCTGGTTTCCACAAAAGTCCTCGACTCCAGCCTGAACATGCAACGAGCGAGCAGAAGTTTGGTGTATTTTCCGAAATCCTGGCGTAAGTTTAATACTGCAATATACTGCATAATGCTAGAATAATCAATTTTTAGCTCAAGCATCACACAAAAAACAATTATGTGCTTCCTCGCCCTTAAAAAGAAGCGGCAGCTGTTGTGCCAGCTGATGCAGGAAGAGAAATTGTGAAGCCTTCCTGTTCGACAGCTTTGAGTACTCTATATATAGAAGGCATGCAGCTACTCGATGAATATTGATGCACCTCTTCCACGTTCCTGAAACGTCAAGCTATCCCTGAATATATCGTTTATACCTGGCAGTTTGTAACCTGTTCATCAGGTACACCCTTTCCTTTTAGGCTCATCGTTCGACAATTCAAGAAAATATAAAAGCTGTTGTAATGTATATTTGTGAATTTCTACTTTGTGATCGTCTAGGAAGTACAACTTTTGTAGGAGAGAGTAGGTGCAGGATCCGCTTTCACAAGCGAATTTGCAGGCTCTGCAACGTTACCTTATTTTAGTAAGTAGCCAATTCCTGTCAGCGCACAGCAACCTCCTACGATGTGTCGTATTTGTGCAGCTTCTACCGATGCTACAACACTCTCAGCCCTCAAATCCTCCATGCGGTTCCCTCGAAATCACGGCTCTTTGCGAATTTATCGTTTCCTGCTGAGTCGAAGCACCAAGACCAGCGGTATGCACCCAATCTTGACCAGCTACTACCTGATAGCATTCCCCGCACATCGACTTCGTGTGCGACGCTGGCAGAGACTGCCGGAATATCGATTTGCTCTGATGAAACAGCAATCGAGAAAAGAGGAGGAATATGTGTAAACATGGACGAACGTACACTTTCGAATGGAGAAACGTTGAATCTTGCAAACGTTTGCCGCCATTTATGCGCTGAAGACAAGAAGTGTCTTCAACTGTGTGAGCAGCTTGCTATGCCTGCGCGGGGAATTGCTCACGTTCTTCCAGTTGTTTGGGACCATTTGAGTAAGCTGCGGGTGAGGATACACACGAAAATCTAGCTGAGCTTGTGTGAGGCCCAAGGTCTTCTCCTCTTCAGTGCACTTGTACTCAAGAACTTGAGTACTGCTAGTGAAATGTGCAAAGAACCCTATTCGTTTCCGATCTCCCTCTCCCTTTATGTATGAGTTGACTGGGTATGAGAAGCTGCGTGGGTTCGACTGTTGCGCTAAAGAGACTGTATGCACACCAAAAATGGTGCGGTTCATGCTTCATGAGATCTTCATCATATCTTTCAATTGCCACTGTAGCGTGCCAGCTCTCTCTGCTCCATATGAACGTATGCTATGCGGGTATATTCGGTGACACTGACAGGACTTGCGATTACCTTGGAATAACATCAAAGCAGTCAGCGATCTATTTGGCGCAACGGAAAACGGAAACGATGCACATGCGGTTATACTTCCCAATTTAACCTCTTTGGATCTTTCATACAACGATATAGAAAGCCTGGACTCTTTTCCAAAGTTCCCTGAACTACGCGACTTTGACCTCTCCTTCAACATTATCGATGACTTGAACAATATAAACTGCAGTGGTTAGTTGAGGTCATTCATTCTATGTTGAAAAACCATATAAGCGTGCAGTCCGTGTTGCGGTCTTATAATCAGTTTTAGTCTCGGCCGAACTATCGAAGAACGAAGCAGTTAGAGTCCTTTCTCCGGTATTTCTGCCTCCTCTTGCGGAAGTAAAGTTCCGCTCATACTTCGACGTCTTCTCCGCAGAGTGGAAGAACTCCGTCGCATGCTCCGGTTGCCAACAAGGAGTCACGTACCTTTGCCGTGCTCTGTGGTTCTTTTGACATCGACTTTGTCGACTGCCATAGAGTATGCTTCCAACTTGTGTAATGTTTTTTTCCATTGACACCACCTCGCTCGTCAACTCGTTATTTTTCTTATGCGCCACTCATTGCAGCGGAGATCATTCCGAAACTTGAAAACTTGAACCTCAACGGAAATCTAGTGGTGCTAAGAGACGGCCTTCAACAGCTGATTCTAGACCGTTTTCCTTGCATGCGGCACCTGAACAATGCTGAACTGCTACTTAATTCGAGCCAAGACATCAAAAAACACCAGTGAGACTACGCTTATAAAAAATTTTGCGAGCCGAGCTAGGTATTAGCAATATCCCTACACGATAGTATCTAAATGAATTTTTGCCATCGACGTCTGTTTCAGGAATCAAGGTAGTTCGACTGAATTGCAGAAAAGCCAGGATGCCTCGTGTACTATTGACGGTCTTCGTCAATTTTGCTACCTTTCAGCACCATCCTCAGGGATGTGTTGTCGAGACAAACCGTTCAGTCCGCGCAATATCATTTGCGAGTCACTTCTTTCAGTCACCTCTGCTCTTACTTTACAAAAAGAACTAAGAGAACAACGAGATGCTTGCGCTGGACAAAACGCGCTCGAGGAGGCGATATTTTCGCCTCAGTGCGCCTTACATGAATTTGATTTGGCACACAAGTGCTACGCATTTAGTACGTTGGAAAAGAAATTTTACAAAGCTCTGTCTGGCACGAACTGGATGTTGAAAGTGACATGTGTAGTGGTGAAAGAACACAAGCTCGAAGCGATACCCGACCTTACTGGGCTTCTGAATCTGAAGACAGCTGATTTCAGCAAAAATAAGATAAAATCGTTACAGGTGAGCAAGCGGGTAAGACGAAGACGTTTCGGGCAGACGTGCATCCATTTGAGGGACTACAATTGACTGTCAGTGACGGTCATGTACGTGATGACGTCTAGGTTTTTGTCTCCGAGCTTTAAAGGCTCTTTCCAGGTGCAACCAGCTCGAAGTCATTTTGGCATCGGAAAATTGTATAAACGATATAAGTGACGTGTATGGGCTGAAGACGTTGCGCCATCTTGACGTCGGAAAAAATAGAATTGGCGCTTTCCCGTCTGAGCAGTTACGGCCAAGGAATCTTGAGTTCCTTGCGATGGAGAACAATCTGCTCACGTGTGTAAACAACGTGAACGGCTTTGATAGCCTCACGCAATTGTACCTATCATACAACTCTCTGACTGATTTCCGGTACGTTGCGGAGACGATCATATTCATCGAGACTGTAATCGGTCTGTACTCGTCACTTAATTCAAATGGTCTTCCTCATTGGTACTTCAAAAAAATGAATCCAACTCTGTATGTTGTCTAACTGAGTGTGTTGACTCAGATCTGTTATGCTCTTGCGCGAATGTGGGAATTTGAAAGTTCTGGATCTGGTGGGAAACCCGCTTTGCAAGCTCGCAGATTATCGCAACTACACTCTTTTCCTGTTGAGTAGCGTGAAAATTCTAGATGGAATTCGTGTAATTCCAAGATTACAGGAAAAATTGAGTGACACGTTTAGGGGAAAGCTTACCCGCGAACTGCTGGAGACCTTGCTTGGAAGTCCCCCGCCGTATCTGCAAGAGTAAGAGAGACCGGGGGGCAGATTGAAACCCTGCTAGGCAGAGGCAGGGGCAAACAGCTCGCACACGCTTGTTTAGAGCGCTTCAAACGTTAGAAAAAGATTAAGTTGAAATTCTCTTCCTTAACGGAGTGCAAGTACAAGTATCGCGACCTGTAGTGATATTTTCGTCTCGTGACATGTAATGTACCGTCTTAAAATTCCCTAAACAAACTCTTGGAATGTACAGATACACATATGTACACCTATGCTTAAAAATCTTTGCACGCTTAGACGCTGATTCTGTCCAACAACTACGATCTATATGAAGTCAGCAGACAGAGTGGCTGGTGATGACTCACTTTTGGGCGTGGTTCGGCCTCACAGGTCGATTAGTCTCAAATCGAAAAAAATTCGGGAGGTCGGAAGCGTCATAACAGCTGCCAATTTTCCCAATATTAGAGTGCTGCGGCTTGAAGACAACGAGATCAAGTCTCTAGCAGGCATGACGCCTCTGCTCTGGCTCAACGTATGTAGTCATACTCTATGCGTACTGCGATTTTCTACTGGTTTTTCTCTCTCTTCCAGTAGAATTTAAGCGTTATGCCTGTTTGCACAAAGGGTATGATAGAGCACAACTGCATCTTCCGGGGCGTTCGTAAATCCAATTCCCAGCAGCATCGTGCATCCAGATAACCGTTCCTTGCCGAAGCGAAGTCACTTCGACCATTCAATTTGACTGAACGCGTGAGAAAATCTTTCTTTGCAGTCTGTGATAACGAAACATTCCCTTCTCAAACATGCGTCGCTCGTGTGCTACATGCTCTCCCTGGTGCAGAGTCTCCACCTTTCGCAAAACAAAGTAAACTTAAAAGGCAATAGCTTAGGAGGAGACATGAAGAAAGGTGTGCACCCCTTTCCCAATGTGCAGGCAAGTCCTCATAGAGTTTCGTCCGCTAGCGATTAGACGTCAAACAGAATGAAGTGATTGCGGGTCTCATCCCCCGACCAGGCTAATGCTGCGTGCGTGTTTAGCGAAAATGTCTGAACTAATTGAGGTATCATCGGATACTCCCATCTTACTTCAGAAAAATAGAGCTGCGTTTGAATTTTCCCTCCTGCTTACTCATTACAACAATTGTATGCTGTTTTCTCAGGTGACGTCAAGTCACTGAAAATAGATGAAATGTGCGGCTTATGATGACTAGCGTTATGAACAGCTTTGCGATGTGTTGCCAGCGCCTGGATTTGAGTTTCAATTGCATACTTGAGACGAAAAATCTTGAGCTGTACACGTGGGATAGCCTGAGAGTGCTACACCTTGTTGGCAATAAAATTTCAACAACGGAAGGGTTCAATCAAATGCCTTCCCTTGTGGAGTTGAATTTGAACCAAAATAGAATCAGAGTTTGCCGGTCAGGCTCCTTTGACAACTTGCCATTCCTGGAAAAGCTAGAGTTGGAGAGAAATGGCTTGAAGTGAGTTTTTCCAAGAAAAAAAGTGCGGAGGATATGGATAATAAGTGCACAGTATCGATGAGGAAGTTCTCTGGAGCATTATTCTTGAATGGAGATCAAATTAAAAGTATCCTACCTTTCGAACATATGCGATGACCTGCAGATGCCTTTCTAATCTACACCCGCTACCGCGGTTGAAATATTTGAACATTGCTCGCAATCGCATAACAGATATCGTTGAGATCGACAAGCTCGCCTCTCTCGCTAATCTTCGACATGTTCTGTAGGTCAGGGAGACTTCGGCCACCGTGATAATAATCGATCATTAGGAAAATCAAACTGTGCTGACGGTTTTTTTCTATAAACAGGTTATGTGATTCATGGAGATCTAGGGCTTTGCCGCCTGTGAGAATTCGCTAACTTCTTATGCACTCAGTCTATCAAATGCTGAAAGAATTTACGAATGCGATTTCTTATCAAGGAAGTCTACAGAAATAACACATGTTACGCTGATATTTTGGAGATTGCTAAGATGAACCAAACACTCAGATAATAACATACAATAGTACGCCGCAACAATTCCTTTTTGCACGACAGATATTTTTCTTTGCAGTTTTTTCAACAATCCAGCAAGCACTCAACCCACGTATAGGGTTCAGGTTCTTCGTTTTCTTCCATTGTTGGAGATGTTAGATCAAAAGTCACCAACCTCTGATGAGCTGGAGAAAGCCGAACTCGTTGCCCTAAATTCCCAGTTTAAGCAATATCAGACATTCGTACCCTGCCCGACAATGCCGCCAGTACCAGCTGGAGGAAACGCGCAGAGTGAAACGGCAAGAAACAAAGACTACGCGTGTTTGAAAGTGACGAGTTTAAAGCTTGACCATTCTGCGCATCACGCAGTCACCTCAATGCCAACCTCCACCAGTAAGAAAGTATCATGACGGAAACAACCGGTTCTACAGGGGAGTTTTGTTCTTACATATAAGTATGGGACGAAAAATTTCATCTTTGAACTACGTTGCTCAATAGGTTAGGTGTTGCTAGCATTTCTTGTAAAAGTGGAGGAAAGAAAGCATGCCGGAGCATTGCAGGGATTTTTATTGGTAAAGTCGAAGTACACTGTCAGATAAATACTTTCATTCTGTGCAAGAAGCATCGTTGCAACATAGATGCTTTGATAAAACACATCTTTTGTCTACGTCTTACTTGAACCAAGTCAGAGAGGTGATCCGTCCTTAAAACTAGACAGTTGTCATTTGGTACCGTACATAAGGGAGTGGTGCTTTGTCGGAAAATCACATTATCCAATACAGTATATTTTAGTAATAGTTGTAAAATCTCTTTAGGTAAAAATGTAGCGAAAGGAAGCATGCCGGACCACCGTAAATTCCGAATATGAAAGCTGAAGTGCAAATTAGGTAAAGTAAGATTATTTCGTTCTTTCGCGGAGATAACGCGCGAGACACATCGTTGCACCGGGTGATTGGATAGTTTCGTCGAAAAAAGTGTGTTCGTGTATGTTAGATGTAAGCAAAAACAAAGAATTGAACGTTTTAACAAACTGTAGACAGAAATGTACGCGTTTCTGCGTAAACCGTGACCTTGTACGGGACAATCTTACAGTTTAGTCTATCAGCCTGCGGAAAATTGCATTACATGCAGAAAGATGCGATATGCTTACATGTCAAAACACCAGACTATGATTTATACCGTGTCATCGACACATATCTTCTCACTCATCAACCCTCGTACTTTTTCCGAACAGCGGGTGCCAACTTGATTACTCTCAGCATCATATACATATATATATTTATTTATTTATAAACCTAAGTGAGATAATGAGGGAGGATGAAGGGAAGGAGATACATACAAGTAGAGGTCAAAAAAAAACAAAAACAGATAAAGATTTGATAGACAAAGATTAAACCGATGGAGGGACTGCTGATGAAGAATACAGTTCATATATACGTTGAATACAGTAGGAACAAGATAATATATAATAATGTAAAGGTTTGATCTATGAAGAAGTGGCTGTACAGTAATTTCAAGCATTCTTAGATAAATAAATATATATATATATATCGAATGCACACGTATATGCACAGTAATTTGAATTTTAGCTGAACTTGACATGCTCTCTTTGGATTTCCAAGTTTTCACGCTACCAAGGAATATACAGTGAACGAAAAACTTGTGGAGCATCTTGAAATCAATGTCATACAATTCATGTGTTAACTGCCACACTGTGATTTCTCTGCTTTGCTCGACTGCTACAGCTGATATGCGTCAATCCTTTTCTTTTCAAAGGTTCCCGGGGATCATTGATCAAGAAGGTTTGTCCAATAAAAAACTTAATATCGGTGATGAGAGTAAACGCCACGAGCGAAGCGTCAACTCGAAGAAAAATTGCTGGCCAAGTATATGAAGCCGAATGATTTTCACTAGCACAACTGTGTAATAGTGCTTCACTGCATTGTAATTCAGCTTGTCAATGGAGGAAAAACAGAGAATTGCATTCAAATTGCTTAGAGTCAGCTCTGGAAAGGCATTCTCTATATGGACGGCTTAACGATCGTTGAGGGGGGACACCGGAGCGAGTGACAGTGGAAAAAAATTCATCTTTGTTAAGACGCAACAAATCATGATCCCTACGCATTACGTTCTGAGACCCAATGACTATACCGGTTCACGTATATTGCGGACTTATGCTTGTGCATAGACAACTCGGTGTCATACATTGTGCTACAAGTACATTGAATGCAACAGCAAACCATGTCGCCCTTTCCTGCGGCGCCGAAAAAAGATTACCTTCTACATTGTTAGAGGAAGCATCTAATAATTTAAATTTCTCGCAATCTCTTTTTGGTCCACTACTTTACAGATAAAACAACTAGATGTGGATGTACACAGTTCGCTAAAAGCACGTAACGAGAGAAACATTGTTCTGAACTCTATACAAAACAAAGTTCTTTACTTCCGAGACGATAGGTCTTCAAATCTCCTTACTCTTGATGATGTGGAGGGTAGAAACTGAATGGAATACGAAATTTGAGAAATGCAGAATTGCCAACGCTAGGCAAGTAGAGCAGGATACAGAAAGCAGATTATGAAAAGCCAGATAGACAGCAGAACCACCACTGAGACCCGGACCTGAAACAGAATACAAAAGATGATACGGAAAAAACGATTGATTGTAGCACGACACAAACAGAATACCATTTTGAAAAAAAGCACTTTTTCTAACTCCTATGCGAAGACACCAATAGCTCGATAATTACTCAATTAAAGCCTCGATCACGAATGCAGTAGTCTACTTCGGACTCTACTGCGCACTACCAGTGTCAACTCACACCTTCAATGCCAGGACATGAAGTTGTGTGGACGAAGAAATATATGAGCAGCATAGAGCTCATGTTGCCCGCCTATCAGAACAGAATAATTACGCGCCCCGCCATCCTTTCAACAAACTCTAAATGTCGGACCTTCCACGTCGTTTGCATACGCACAAATAAAAAGATGCACTGCTAAAAGCTTGAAGTTTCCACTTTATAAAAGGATAAATCTGGCAGCGCGCTTACCCAGAACCATAGAGAACTATAATCTAATCGCAGCCCAGCAGAGCCGAGAACGTCTTCCATTTTCGCCCTTCTTGCGGAGTTGTAAGGCGCGGATCTCTATTGGGAGCGTCACGGCCTAAGCCCACCTAAGGTAAATATTCGTGCACATATACGAAACTATGTATGTATGTACATACGGACGAGTGTATGTATCTTGAGGAGGTACACAATTTATTTTTTTTCTGAAATCAGGATTACTGACATACGACAGTGTGGACACAAACCATCATCTAAGATGATTTATTCGCTCACCTGATACACGCCACAGTATATGTTCCTTTATTAGTTGAAAATGGGTCAACACATACCATATACATGACAAGCTATGGGAGTGATCATACAGTAAGAAGGTGTTAGCCATCTGAATCTATACCGCAAGATACACACAGTGTACAAAATTGCATCATGTCATCTAATTATAGTTGGTTCGCATAAACAAGAGGGTTTAGAAAATAGCCCCAGAGTATTACAAAAATTGGTAGTACAAGAAGTTCCAATCAGGTAAAACACATTAACGTTTTCTTCAACATTTCGAATGCTCAAAGAATGAAAGAATGACCTTTATAAAGGATAGAAACAATATAGAACAAAAAGTGTGAAATAGAGAGGTTTTTGAAAAATGGAAAGGCTACGTGGGAGAATAGAGTAGTAGCATTGTGTTTGGTTTAGAAAATAGCCCCACAGAGGAGAATCGAGGGAGATACTGAGCATACATACGCAGTGGTCTTCAACGCAGTGTACGGCAGCTTTGCAGGTACATAAATCAGAAGAGCTTTATTGACTGGATGGAAAGCTGCTGAATGAAAAAATTTAGTCTGAAATGTGAGGCACCCGCTTATGTACGAGAAGAACTGAACATGTAAGACGTAAAAGAAGAAGCATCTCGGTAGCGACTGCAATTGTTGAGAGTGAGTTTATCGCGCTTAAGGGTTTGCAGATTTCAGTCGCGCCCGTGCATGCTCATCCAGATTTCGAGTGATAGACAGACAGCGTCGAGTTGATTTGTAACAAATGGAAAGAGAAACGAAAAGATAGATTGAACAAAGTGAAATGCTCGAGCGTGTACTTTGAGAAAGAACTCTAACAGACTGGGCAGCCGACAAACTTCTTTGCCGTTCAGTAAAAAATCTATATAGCTCGCCACATATTTTTCTGTTCAGCCGAATTTACCGGCTTGCTAGTAGCTTCAGGCTGTGAAAGAAACTGGATAGTAACTTGAACGAAGCCGAAGGTGCTGGTGTCGGCAGACTCCTTGCTTCGATTTATCAACTTTAGTTCCGCGTCAACCTCAACGCTGTTGAGTGTCACCGCAACGCGCTCTAAGTATCTTCGTAACTCTAGATTGACCTGCATTTCCGAAGAAAAAGAAGCACGCACATATACATATCCATGTATTCATGAAATCATCTTCTGACGAAAAAAGTAAGTGCCAATGCAAGTATTCGATATTCGTTAATTCGAGTGTCTTTTTCTACGTCTAAGCAAGGGCTTATATACAGTGCTGAGGTGGACACTCATGCTCTGTGGTCGCCGAAGGCGAAACTACACTGACGCGTAAACAGGAAATGACGAATTGTAGCGAAAGCTAGTCAGCGGCTTGCATATTATCGCACTGCAAAACCGACAAATATTCCAGCTGCTCTTCAGTGACACACTCCTATACATAGATAGATAGAGATCTAGATATATGTATTTGGTTGTTGAGAACGGCAAGATTTGAACATACATACATTCGTACATGTAGTAAATATAGAGAAAATATTCACTAAAAAGGTATACCTCTCCAATAAAAGCTGTTTCGCCCACGTTTTGAAGTCGTAAGCGGCGATTTGCAGCACACAAGTGCTGACAGGAGTGACGACATGAGAGTAAACTACTCGCCAATTAAACAAAGCACTCCCTGTTTTCGAATAGTAATGCACGTCTGTTTGCTGAACTGTCGATTGAGGTCCGCGGTATCCGGTGCAGTCCAGCGTGCAACGAACCATTGCATCGACGTATTCTTTTCCTAAAGCTTTGAATGCAAGATTCCGCGCTCCCCATATTATGATTCTGCGTCGAGATGCAATGAATTTTAAATAAAACTAACGTGTTGTAAGCCGTTTGAGCCATGCATACATGAAGAGCATACTTCCGCAGTCGAATCTGTCTTTCCACGAACCTCTAGCTTTCGCCATCCACCTTATGCATATAGCCAACAATGTGTGTGCCTAGGATTGAAGGCTGATATGTTCCAATTACGTGCTCGAGTAGATGTCCATTTGTTCATATATCAGATGTAAGTTAACTGCTGTTTACCAGAAAATAACGTCTGTAATCACTTCCTTATCATTGCACGTGCACGCAAGCGGTAACTGCACAAAATCAAACATATAAACATATATATATATATATATATATATCTAATGTATGAATTACTCTTTCCAGACCGCTTAGTAGAGCAAGTCTGCACGTATAGAAATACACTAGTGCACACATTCTGGTGAATATAAAGATGTTAAATATACATATATATATATATTTGTGCCTTTTGTCTAGCGCAAAGATGAAGTGCAGAGCTTCAAGGTTTCTACATTTTTCCAGAAACTTTTGTTGATTTGGGGGTTGCTGACGGAGCAGAAATGAACTACCTTATTTCAGTTTCGGTCTCGACGCGTTGTTGTAAATCAAATTTGGGAATTTCGCCGGCTTTTTGCAGATCAACTAGTTCCAACCACATTTCAAGTGAGCCCTTTAATGCCCCTGCAGGAGACTGACGCAGTGGGCGATACTCCATAGGCACAGTGTTTTTTGTCATGTACTTCTGCCATTCTTTCGAGAACCACCTGAGTGATTGGAATATTAAAAGACAATTTTTCTGATAGAAAGTAAAAGTTCCAACACGCAGAAGATTGGAACACGCACTTGATTTCATATGTAAAGACAGACCAAGTCGGTAGAAAGAAAAGTGGTTGTAACTCTCATCGACCGCTTGAAAAACGTTTGCTAGAAAGCATCACCCTTGACATAAGTATGTGTCGATTTCGAACAACACGTCCTCTAGAAGTGGACGGAAACAAACAGCTACACTACGTAAAACACCTACTTAATTAAGAGACGTTCCCACACCCACTCTCCGCCTTGTACAACATAGTTAAATATATATATATATGTATATGTATATCTGTTTTAGATTCTGAAGTATACTGTTGCAGCTTGCTGTATATACTCCTGAAATCCTCGCTTAGAGATGTATTTTGCTCCAGTAGCAGTGCATGACAGTACACTGTCACGAATCTAGACATCACAAAGTACACTAAGTGTTTTCTTCAAGCTGAAAGTAAAACACACATAAACCCCCTTATACTTCATGGACATTTTCAACGAAGAAACGAACTACAGCCTACTACGTGTGGTAGAGTGGCACAACTGTAGACATACCTTTCCTCCAAATCAATGCGCGTGCTGCCTATGTAATAATCGGTCAAAGCTCCAGTAAGTCCTTCTTCAGCCGACCAGACTTGAATGTCGACTTGCGAATCTTCAGGAAAAATCGCCTCTTTTTCCCAAACCGTGAAAAATTCTGGATTCAGAGTTTTGCGTTTCGCTTCTGATCGGATAGGATCCTACAACAGGAAGATTGAGAAAAAAACATTGCCAGTTCAAAAGAAAGAAAACTGGACCGAATCTTACTTGCAGAAATGGTGCGTTACGTTGTACATCCACTTTCTCTCATAGCAGACAGACACAAAGAGATGCATAAGTTTTCAGGCTCTGTTTTTGTCAATCAGCAAAATGTGGTGCGTAATAGGCAGAGACCAATCTCCAATTTGAGGTCTTAGTCGTTGCACAAACGAGCTGTCACAAATTTTGATTTTTGTTATCCACGCTCTGTGCATCGTTTATTTTCAGAATACAAAAGAAATAAACGCATCTCTTCCAAGCATCACGAAAGCTTCACCAAAAACTACCTTGTGAAGAATTCATAAGGAAAATCCATACTTTTGCAAAGCCACGAAACAGTCTAAACAAGCAGAGAAGCTGCCTACAGTGGAACTCTCACAGTCAGATATTCGTCTTCACAACCAACAAAGATAAGCTCAATGTTTTCTCAGCTAGAACGTATTACTGTGTTGCAAAAGTCTGCTGTTCAGCCACGCTTTTAAGCATTAGTGGTTCTGCACGCACGAATTCTCGAACTACGAATGCTTTACGCGTTTTTTTCTAGTTCTGAAAAGCGTTTGTGTTATTAAAAATGAAGAAAACGGAGACGTCAAGCAGAAAATAAAACAACTCGCCTTTGAATTCAGCTCAAATCGCCACATCGACGGCAAGGTAGACGAATTATCAATAGAGAAAAACAAGGCGACAGCATGGTAGAGAAAAGCCTTTTATACGCACATGTGAAAATTTTCAAAGTTACAGATCCCAACCAAAAATAGTTCCGTCGAACTTCGTGGTGGAGAAAATCTAGCTAAAGGAAATGTAAGCTATTCAAAACAGATAAGCTTCGCCTTCTAGCAAAGCACGTCTGTCTGACAAGGGGAACGATAGCTAAATCGAAGAATAAGAAGCTGTCTCGCTTACTTGCAAAAGCTGTGAAGATATTTGTAAACGTGTCCTAAATAACTATTCTTATCAGTAGCTACTCAAGACTTCGCGAGAACGGCACACTTTTTCTAATACAGGAGATGTCCCAGTACTGTTGATAATCAGTATAGCGACCTTTCACTGTATATACAATGGAGGAGCAGCAGAATTGCTGGCTTGCTGCGCTTAAGTGTGATACCGGCACACACATAAAAGAGACCGTAGTGCTGTGCAGTTTTTGAAATTCAATTTTTCAAGATCGTATAGATGTATTGCTGTGTACAACTGTGTTTATACGAGTGAATTTGGGGATATAAAATGCAGTAGATGCGTCGTCACAAGCACGCGTCAACCACAACTATTGCCAGCCCTGCTACGACTTTAAACACTGAAAATGCAAGCGAAAGCCTCTGTTCAATAGGCCATCCATGTGCTTCCAAATAGTCATCATCAATCAGCAGCATACTGTCGAAAACCACAAGCTGACATTTTCAGATTTCAACACGCAAACAAGCAGAGGAAGAGGTTGAATTCCATATATCATCATGTACACACACACACACACCCAAATGTAGGCAGAAAGGCAAAGAGAACGTGATAATAATGCTAGACTGTGCAGCCCACACATGGTTGTTTCTTGCCATGTTTATCGAATATTTGCAAGAAGAGCAGAAAACTCCAAGTCCTGTGTGCTGCTGTGGGCACAGTGGAAACCTTCACATGCAACGAAGTTGCAACTGTAGACGAATCTACGCAGTACATTTTCATGTGTCAAAAACCAGCTTTTTCCTTCAGGTGCAGAGGGCTGTGAGATATCAAGGTAGGTACAACAAAAAAATCTGCACATAACACATATTTTTTCTAGACAAAGATATCGAAAACACGTACGCACATATGAGAAGCAAATAAACAAGTTCCAGATATGCACAGTGAACTAAGCAGGTATACAAAACTTCCTGAGCACTGCGACAACAAAACAACACAACTCTTGTAGCAGAGCATCGCTTTTATCGCAAATATGGAAGCGTGCCGCAGCATCACCCACCTCCCCTCGATGCTGCGTATGTTGTATTTGTGCTTCAGCACCAAATGACTATTAAAAAAGAGACGTCACAAAGAATGTATACATCCAAGACAATACACAGATACAACCATACAAACTCAATCAACAGAGCTGAAAAGCGAGCAACAACATTAATCGCGCAAAAATCGGATATGAAAAACAACGTCGCACTGTTTCTTACGCGTTTCTCGCCCACACTAAACACTAGATAGGGATTGGGCAGCGGTTTATGACTGCCAACATTCAAACTGATTGCCCGAATCACATACACCCGAACTTTTAGAAGTTTTGGGTAGGCGTTTTCCCACGCGTGCGCTCTCGCAAGCGGCGCTCGCTTGTCGCCCACTGCGCAACGCTTTGATCAATGTGCGGATTAGGCTGCTCTGCATAATTTGCCAAAATTACATAGCAAAAAACACAACAAGCTGAAAGGTATATACTTTTGTATGTACCTTGAAGGTACAAATCTATCCATATACGTGTGCGTACATACAAATATATACATATACATATATATATATATATATATACATATATATATATATATATGTATATATAAATATATATATATATTCATTCAAGAAAGCGTGTGGTTAGATATATGTACAACCGGTTGTACAGGGACTCGTTCAACTTCATGTTCCGTCGTTTTTTCAGTTGAATTCGAGACATATGGTGCCAAAGCAAGATAGTTTGATTCGCGTTTCGTCGTATCCATACGCAAAGTCACTTGCGTTCGTCCTCAAAAATGAGAAGTTTAAGTTTCAGCGATGCAGTTGTCTACTCAATAAGTATGTAACCATATATATATAGATATACATGCATATGTATATATCGCCTTGAACAACAATTACAGTTCTTCTAACGCATTTTGCTTGAGCATCTCTTCTCTCGCTTACTTCTCTGTCATATGTTTACACGTGCTGTCTACACCACTTGACGTACTCAACCAAATCGTGATCGCTAATTGTATTTTTACTGAATAATACATCAGCGTCAACAATAGTGAAAAAATGAACGAACAAATAGGTAATTTTCGGGCATAGGAGATCCAGAACTGCACAAAGTCGACGGATGAGGACTGGGAAAATCAAATAGTTACCAAAATCAGCTTTATGCGTAAACAGGTTGAGCATTTGAAATCTCTCTCACTGTGTAATATATATATATATATTTTAAAGCTAGAAAGGGTAATGAATATAAATTCACGCATTTAAACACATATATACGATATACATATATACATATATATATATATATATACATATATATATATATATGAAGCTGAACATATATAAGTGTGAAACTAGAATACGAATACATACATACATACAATAGGAAATGTTATGGATTGTTGAAACACATCTATTTCTCCTTCAGCGCCCATATATTTATCCACGTAGTCTAAACCGTGCCTGCTGCAATAAACGAGGAAACGTCTTAGCAGACTTGAAAGTGAGTCTCCATTCTAAAGACGTATTTTCTTGTTCCAAACACCAAGGATATATACGTGGATATACGGAGTATAAAACATACGCAGAAAAAGTTAGTAAAAGAGCACCACAAAGGAAATATGATTGTTTCATACGTGCCTAAGCAATCCATGTACGCAATACACCTACTCAGTAGAGAACAGCTTACATTTGTCCATACAAGTAAAACAGGAGTTTTACTCATGTGAAAGGTAACTTTTACGTTTGGAAAAATAGGGCAAAAAGCGCAAGTGTTTCAAGTAAAGCAGCATAACTCCATTCACTTATTTCTTACAGCAACTACAACTACCAATTACATGTCCAATGGCCTTGATCGAGTTGAGAGCACACAGTTCATACCGTTCTAAATGTATAGCAACAATGAACACGACTACAAATATATATATATATATATATATATATATATATATATATATATGTGAATATATATAACATATTAATTTGAAGCTCAGCACCTTACTCGTTTTATGCAAGTGTAAAAAGAAGTAATCTCTGAGAGATGCACAATATAATCTACATAGAGTTTGTTGCGCAGTATTTCGCTTGATCTCTGCTTGTCTAGAAATCGTGTTTTCTCACGTCTATGAGTCAAATCGACAAAAAACTTGATTTGCCCAGTGACATCTACTGCGTTCATTTCAGCTTTTCGCAGAGAGTCAGAAGGGAAAGCAATGTCT